>NW_025725949.1:0-250263 GCF_021461395.2 Schistocerca americana
CAACAGACCTTGGTGACAAGTCGGCTGGAGGAAGATGTATTGAATCTCAACGCAATTTGAGTGTTCCATCGTCATTAGGAGGCCCTAACGTTACAATTCACTATCTTTTTTGCGTCGGATTCGTAAATCTAGACTCGCAGGAGAAGGACCATGTGTTGCCCGAGGCAGCAATAGACCCTTGGAGACAAGTCGGCTGCAGGCCGATGTATTGTATCTCGACGCAATTTGAGTGTACCATCGTCATTACAAGGCCCTGAACGTTGCAATTAACTATCATTTTTGCGTCGGATTCGAAAATCTAGACTCACAGGAGAACGACCATGAGGTGCCTGGGGCAGCAACAGACCCTTGGAGACAAGTCGGCCGGAGACCGATGTATTGAATCTCGACGCAATTTGAGTGTTCCATCGGCATTAGGAGGCCCTGAACGTTACAATTAACTATCATTTTTGCCTCTGATTCGAAAATCTAGACACACCGGAGACGGACCATGTGGTGCCCGAGGCAGCGATATTCCTGGGAGACAAGTCGGCTGGAGGCCGATGTATTGAATCTCGACGCAATTTGAGAGTTCCATCGTCATTAGGAGGCCCTGAACGTTACAATTAACAATAATTTTTGCGTCGGATTCGGAAATCTAGACTCACAGGAGAACGACCATAAGGTGCCCGAGGCAGCAACAGACCCTTGGAGACAGATCGGCTGGAGGCCCATGTATTGAATCTCGACGCAATTTGAGTGTTCCATCGTCATTAGGAGGCCCTAAACGATACAATTAACTATCATTTTTGCGTCGGATTCGATAATTTAGACATACAAGAGAATGACCATAAGGTGCCCGAGGCAGCAACAGACCCTTGGAGACAAGTCGGCTGGAGGCCGATGTATTGATTCTCGACGCAATCTGAGAGTTCCATCGTCATTAGGAGGCCCTAAACAATACAATTAACTATCATTTTTGCGTCGGATTCGATAATCTAGACATACAAGAGAATGACCATAAGGTGCCCGAGGCAGCAACAGACCCTTGGAGACAAGTCGGCTGGAGGCCGATGTATTGGAACTCGACGCAATTTGAGTGTTCCATCGGCATTAGGAGGCCCTGAACGTTACAACTAACTATCATTTTTGCGTCGGATTCGAAAATTCAGACTCACAGGAGAACGACCATAAGGTGCCCGAGGCAGCAACAGACCCTTGGAGACAAGACGGCTCGAGGCCCATGTATTGAATCTCGACGCAATTTGAGTGTTCCATCGTCATTAGGAGGCCCTAAACGTTACAATTAACTATCATTTTTGCGTCGGATTCGAAAATCTAGACTCACCGGAGACGGACCATGTGGTGCCCGAGGCAGCGATATCCCCTTGGAGACAAGTCGGCTGGAGGCCGATGTATTAAATCTCGACGCAATTTGAGAGTTCCAACGTCATTAGGAGGCCCTGAACGTTACAATTAACAATCATTTTTCCGTCGGATTCGAAAATCTAGACTCACAGGAGAACGACCATAAGGTGCCGAGGCAGCAATAGACCCTTGGAGACAAGTCGGCTGGAGGACGATGAATTGAATCTCGACGCAATTTGAGAGTTCCATCGTCATTAGGAGTCCCTGAACGTTACAATTAATTATCATTTTTGCGTCGGATTCGAAAATCTAGACTCACAGGAGAACGACCATAAGGTGCCCGAGGCAGCAACAGACCCTTGGAGACAAGTCGGCTGGAGGCCGATGTATTGAATGTCGACGCAATTTGAGTGTTCCATCGTCATTAGGAGGCCCTAAACGTTACAATTCACTATCATTTTCGCGTCGGATTCGAAAATCTAGACTCACAGGAGAAGGACCATGTGGTGCCCGAGGCAGCAATAGACCCTTGGAGACAAGTCGGCTGCAGGCGATGTATTGAATCTCGACGCAATTTGAGTGTTCCATCGTCATTAGGAGACCCTAAACGTTCCAATTAACTATCATTTTTGCGTCGGATTCGATAATCTAGACTTACAAGAGACGACCATAAGGTATCCGACGCAGCAACAGACCCTTGGAGACAAGTCGGCTGGAGGACGATGTATTGAATCTCGACCCAATTTGAGAGTTCCATCGTCATTAGGAGCCGCCCTGAACGTTACAATTAACTATCATTTTTGCGTCGGATTCGAAATCTAGACTTACAAGAGAACGACCATGAGGTGCCCGAGACTGCAATATCCTCTTGGATACAAGTCGACTGGAGGTCGATGTATTGAATCTCGACGCAATTTGAGTCTTCTAACGTCATTAGGAGGCGCTGAACGTCACAATTCACTATCATTTTGCGTCGGATTCAAAATATAGACTCACAGGAGAACGACCATAAGGTGCCCGAGGAGCAATAGACCCTTGGAGACAAGTCGGCTGGAGGACGATGAATTGAATCTCGACGCAATTTGAGAGTTCCCATCGGCATTAGGAGGCCCTGAACGTTTCAATTAACTATCATTTTTGCGTCGGTTTCGAAAATCTAGACATACAAGAGAACGACCATAAGGTTCCCGAGGCAGCATTAGACCCTTGGAGACAAGTGGGCTGGAGGTCGATGTATTGAATCTCGACGCAATTTGAGTGTTCCATCGTCATTAGGAGACCCTAAACGTTACAATTAACTATCATTTTTGCGTCGGATTCGATAATCTAGACTTACAAGAGAACGACCATAAGGTATCCGAGGCAGCAACAGACCCTTGGAGACAAGTCGGCTGGAGGACGATGTATTGAATCTCGACGCAATTTGAGTGTTCCATCGTCAGTAGGATGCCCTAAACGTTACAATTCACTATCACTTTTGCGTCGGATTCAAAATATAGACTCACAGGAGAACGACCATAAGGTGCCCGAGGCAGCAATAGACCCTTGGAGACAAGTCGGCCGGAGACCGATGTATTGAATCTCGACGCAATTTGAGTGTTCCATCGGCATTAGGAGGCCCTGAACGTTACAATTAACTATCATTTTTGCGTCTGATTCGAAAATCAAGACACACCGGAGACGGACCATGTGGTGCCCGAGGCAGTGATATTCCCTTGGAGACAAGTCGGCTGGAGGCCGATGTATTGAATCTCGACGCAATTTGAGAGTTCCATCGTCATTAGGAGGCCCTAAACGATACAATTAACTATCATTTTTGCGTCGGATTCGATAATCTAGACATACAAGAGAATGACCATAAGGTGCCCGAGGCAGCAACAGACCCTTGGAGACAAGTCGGCTGGAGGCGGATGTGTTGAATCTCGAGGCAATTTGAGTGTTCCATCGTCATTAGGAGGCCCTAAACGTTACAATTCACTATCATTTTTGCGTCGGATTCGAAAATCTAGACTCACAGGTGAAGGACCATGTGGTGCCCGAGGCAGCAATAGACCCTTGGAGACAAGTCGGCTCGAGGACGATGTATTGAATCTCGACGCAATTTGAGAGTTCCATCGTCATTAGGAGGCCCTGAACGTTACAATTAACTATCATTTTTGCGTTGGAATCGAAAATCTAGACTTACAAGAGAACGACCATAAGGTGCCCGAGGCAGCGATATCCCCTTGGAGACAAGTCGGCTGGAGGCCGATGTATTGAATCTCGACGCATTTTGAGAGTTCCATCGTCATTAGGAGGCCCTGAACGTTACAATTAACTATCATTTTTGCGTCGGATTCGAAAATCTAGACTTACAAGAGAACGACCATAAGGCGCCCGAGGCAGCATTAGACCCTTGGAGACAAGTCGGCTGGAGCCCGATGTATTGAATCTCGACGCAATTTGAGTGTTCCATCGTCATTAGGAGGCCCTAAACGTTACAATTAACTATCATTTTTGCGTCGGATACGATAATCTAGACTTACAAGAGAACGACCATAAGGTGCCCGAGGCAGCAACAGATCCTTGGAGACAAGTCGGCTGGAGCCCGATGTATTGAATCTCGACGCAATTTGAGTGTTCCATCGCCAATAGGAGACCCTGAACGTTACAATTAACTATCATTTTTGCGTCGGATTCGAAAAACAAGACTTACAAGAGAACGACCATTAGGTGCCCGAGACTGCAATATCCTCTTGGATACAAGTCGACTGGAGGTCGATGTAATGAATCTCGACGCAATTTGAATGTTCCATCGTCATTAGGAGGCCCTAAACGTTACAATTCACTATCATTTTTGCGTCGGATTCGAAAATCTAGACTCACAGGAGAAGGACCATGTGGTGCCCGAGGTAGCAATAGACCCTTGGAGACAAGTCGGCTCGAGGACGATGTATCGAATCTCGACGCAATTTGAGAGTTCCATCGGCATTAGGAGGCCCTGAACGTTACAATTAACTATCATTTTTGCGTCGGATTCGAAAATCTAGACTTACAAGAGAACGACCATAAGGCGCCCGAGGCAGCATTAGACCCTTGGAGACAAGTCGGCTGGAGCCCGATGTATTGAATCTCGACGCAATTTGAGTGTTCCATCGTCATTAGGAGGCCCTAAACGTTACAATTGACTATCATTTTTGCGTCGGATTCGATAATCTAGACATACAAGAGAACGACCATAAGGTGCCCGAGGCAGCAACAGACCCTTGGAGACAAGTCGGCTGGAGCCCGATGTATTGAATCTCGACGCAATTTGAGAGTTCCATCGTCATTAGGAGGCCCTGAACGTTACAATTAACTATCATTTTTGCGTCGGATTCGAAAATCTAGACTCACAGGAGAACGACCATAAGGTGCCCGAGGCAGCAACAGACCCTTGGTGACAAGTCGGCTGGAGGAAGATGTATTGAATCTCAACGCAATTTGAGTGTACCATCGTCATTACAAGGCCCTGAACGTTGCAATTAACTATCATTTTTGCGTCGGATTCGAAAATCTAGACTCACAGGAGAACGACCATGAGGTGCCTGGGGCAGCAACAGACCCTTGGAGACAAGTCGGCTGGGGGCCGATGGATTGAATCTCGACGCAATTTGAGTGTTCCATCGTCATTAGGAGGCCCTAAACGTTACAATTCACTATCATTATTGCGTCGGATTCGAAAATCTACACTCACCGGAGACGGACCATGTGGTGCCCGAGGCAGCGATATCCCCTTGGAGACAAGACGGCTGGAGGCCGATGTACTAAATCTCGACGCAATTTGAGAGTTCCATCGTCATTAGGAGGCCCTGAACGTTACAATGAACAATCATTTTTCCGTCGGATTCGAAAATCAGGACTCACAGGAGAACGACCATAAGGTGCCCGAGGCAGCAATAGACCCTTGGAGACACGTCGGCTGGAGGACGATGTATTGAATCTCGACGCAATTTGAGAGTTCCATCGGCATTAGCAGGCCCTGAACGTTTCAATTAACTATCATTTTTGCGTCGGATTCGAAAATCTAGACTTACAAGAGAACGACCATGAGGTGCCCGAGACTGCAATATCCTCTTGGAAACGAGTCGACTGGAGGTCTATATATTGAATCTCGACGCAATTTGAGTCTTCTATCGTCATTAGGAGGCGCTGAACGTTACAATTCACTATCATTTTTGCGTCGGATTCGATAATCTAAACTCACAGGAGAACGACCATAAGGCGCCGAGGCAGCAACAGACCCTTGGAGACAAGTCGGCTGGAGGCCGATGTATTGATTCTCTACGCAATTTGAGTGTTCCATCGTCATTAGGACTCCCTGAACGTTACAATTAACTATCATTTTTGCGTCGGATTCGAAAATCTAGACTCACAGGAGAAGGACAATAAGGTGCCCGAGGCAGCAATAGACCCTTGGAGACAGGTCGGCTGCAGGCCGATGTATTGAATGTTGACGCAATTTGAGTGTTCCATCGTCATTACAAGGCCCTGAACGTTACAATTAACTATCATTTTTGCGTCGGATTCGAAAATCTAGACTCACAGGAGAACGACCATAAGGTGCCCGAGGCAGCAATAGACCCTTGGAGACAAGTCGGCCGGAGACCGATGTATTGAATCTCGACGCAATTTGAGTGTTCCATCGGCATTAGGAGGCCCTGAACGTTACAATTAACTATCATTTTTGCCTCTGATTCGAAAATCTAGACACACCGGAGACGGACCATGTGGTGCCCGAGGCAGCGATATTCCCTGGGAGACAAGTCGGCTGGAGGCCGATGTATTGAATCTCGACGCAATTTGAGAGTTCCATCGTCATTAGGAGGCCCTGAACGTTACAATTAACAATAATTTTTGCGTCGGATTCGGAAATCTAGACTCACAGGAGAACGACCATAAGGTGCCCGAGGCAGCAACAGACCCTTGGAGACAAGTCGGCTGGAGGCCCATGTATTGAATCTCGACGCAATTTGAGTGTTCCATCGTCATTAGGAGGCCCTAAACGATACAATTAACTATCATTTTTGCGTCGGATTCGATAATTTAGACATACAAGAGAATGACCATAAGGTGCCCGAGGCAGCAACAGACCCTTGGAGACAAGTCGGCTGGAGGCCGATGTATTGATTCTCGACGCAATCTGAGAGTTCCATCGTCATTAGGAGGCCCTAAACAATACAATTAACTATCATTTTTGCGTCGGATTCGATAATCTAGACATACAAGAGAATGACCATAAGGTGCCCGAGGCAGCAACAGACCCTTGGAGACAAGTCGGCTGGAGGCCGATGTATTGGAACTCGACGCAATTTGAGTGTTCCATCGGCATTAGGAGGCCCTGAACGTTACAACTAACTATCATTTTTGCGTCGGATTCGAAAATTCAGACTCACAGGAGAACGACCATAAGGTGCCCGAGGCAGCAACAGACCCTTGGAGACAAGACGGCTCGAGGCCCATGTATTGAATCTCGACGCAATTTGAGTGTTCCATCGTCATTAGGAGGCCCTAAACGTTACAATTAACTATCATTTTTGCGTCGGATTCGAAAATCTAGACTCACCGGAGACGGACCATGTGGTGCCCGAGGCAGCGATATCCCCTTGGAGACAAGTCGGCTGGAGGCCGATGTATTAAATCTCGACGCAATTTGAGAGTTCCAACGTCATTAGGAGGCCCTGAACGTTACAATTAACAATCATTTTTGCGTCGGATTCGAAAATCTAGACTCACAGGAGAACGACCATAAGGTGCCCGAGGCAGCAATAGACCCTTGGAGACAAGTCGGCTGGAGGACGATGAATTGAATCTCGACGCAATTTGAGAGTTCCATCGTCATTAGGAGTCCCTGAACGTTACAATTAATTATCATTTTTGCGTCGGATTCGAAAATCTACACTCACAGGAGAACGACCATAAGGTGCCCGAGGCAGCAACAGACCCTTGGAGACAAGTCGGCTGGAGGCCGATGTATTGAATGTCGACGCAATTTGAGTGTTCCATCGTCATTAGGAGGCCCTAAACGTTACAATTCACTATCATTTTCGCGTCGGATTCGAAAATCTAGACTCACAGGAGAAGGACCATGTGGTGCCCGAGGCAGCAATAGACCCTTGGAGACAAGTCGGCTGCAGGCCGATGTATTGAATCTCGACGCAATTTGAGTGTTCCATCGTCATTAGGAGACCCTAAACGTTACAATTAACTATCATTTTTGCGTCGGATTCGATAATCTAGACTTACAAGAGAACGACCATAAGGTATCCGACGCAGCAACAGACCCTTGGAGACAAGTCGGCTGGAGGACGATGTATTGAATCTCGACCCAATTTGAGAGTTCCATCGTCATTAGGAGGCCCTGAACGTTACAATTAACTATCATTTTTGCGTCGGATTCGAAAATCTAGACTTACAAGAGAACGACCATGAGGTGCCCGAGACTGCAATATCCTCTTGGATACAAGTCGACTGGAGGTCGATGTATTGAATCTCGACGCAATTTGAGTCTTCTAACGTCATTAGGAGGCGCTGAACGTCACAATTCACTATCATTTTTGCGTCGGATTCAAAATATAGACTCACAGGAGAACGACCATAAGGTGCCCGAGGCAGCAATAGACCCTTGGAGACAAGTCGGCTGGAGGACGATGAATTGAATCTCGACGCAATTTGAGAGTTCCATCGGCATTAGGAGGCCCTGAACGTTTCAATTAACTATCATTTTTGCGTCGGTTTCGAAAATCTAGACTTACAAGAGAACGACCATAAGGTTCCCGAGGCAGCATTAGACCCTTGGAGACAAGTGGGCTGGAGGTCGATGTATTGAATCTCGACGCAATTTGAGTGTTCCATCGTCATTAGGAGACCCTAAACGTTACAATTAACTATCATTTTTGCGTCGGATTCGATAATCTAGACTTACAAGAGAACGACCATAAGGTATCCGAGGCAGCAACAGACCCTTGGAGACAAGTCGGCTGGAGGACGATGTATTGAATCTCGACGCAATTTGAGTGTTCCATCGTCAGTAGGATGCCCTAAACGTTACAATTCACTATCATTTTTGCGTCGGATTCAAAATATAGACTCAGGAGAACGACCATAAGGAGCCGGAGGAAGCAATAGACCCTTGGAGACAGTCGGCTGGAGGCCGATGTATTGAATCTCGACGCAATTTGAGTGTTCCATCGTCATTAGGAGGCCCTGAACGTTACAATTAACTATCAGTTTTGCGTCGGATTCGAAAATCTAGACTCACAGGAGAATGACCATGTGGTGCCCGAGGCAGCAATAGACCCTTGGCGACAAGTCGGCTGCAGGCCGATGTATTGAATCTTGACGCAATTTGAGTGTTCCATCGTCATTACAAGGCCCTGAACGTTACAATTAACTATCATTTTTGCGTCGGATTCGAAAATCTAGACTCACAGGAGAACGACCATAAGGTGCCCGAGGCAGCAATAGACCCTTGGAGACAAGTCGGCTGGAGGCCGATGTATTGAATCTCGTCGCAATTTGAGTGTTCCATCGGCATTAGGAGGCCCTGAACGTTACAATTAACTATCATTTTTGCGTCGGATTCGAAAATCTAGACTCACCGGAGACGGACCATGTGGTGCCCGAGGCAGCGATATCCCTTGGAGACAAGTCGGCTGGAGGCCGATGTATTGAATCTCGACGCAATTTGAGAGTTCCATCGTCATTAGGAGGCCCTGAACGTTACAATTAACTATCATTTTTGCGTCGGATTCGAAAATCTAGACTCACAGGAGACGGACCATGTGGTGCCCGAGGCAGCGATATCCCCATGGAGACAAGTCGGCTGGAGGCCGATGTATTGAATCTCGACGCAATTTGAGAGTTCCATCGTCATTAGGAGGCCCTGAACGTTACAATTAACAATCATTTTTGCGTCGGATTCGAAAATCTAGACTCACAGGAGAACGACCATAAGGTGCCCGAGGCAGCAATAGACCCTTGGAGACAAGTCGTCTGGAGGACGATGAACTGAATCTCGACGCAATTTGAGAGTTCCATCGGCATTAGGAGACCCTAAACGTTACAATTAACTATCATTTTTGCGTCGGATTCGATAATCTAGACTTACAAGAGAACGACCATAAGGTATCCGAGGCAGCAACAGACCCTTGGAGACAAGTCGGCTGGAGGACGATGTATTGAATCTCGACCCAATTTGAGATCCCATCGTCATTAGGAGGCCCTGAACGTTACAATTAACCATCATTTTTCCGTCGCATTCGGAAATCTAGACTTACAAGAGAACGACCGTGAGGTGCCCGAGACTGCAATATCCTCATGGATACAAGTCGACTGGAGGTCGATGTATTGAATCTCGACGCAATTTGAGTCTTCTATCGTCATTAGGAGGCGCTGAACGTCACAATTCACTATCATTTTTGCGTCGGATTCGATAATCTAAACTCACAGGAGAACGACCATGAGGTGCCCGAGACTGCAATATCCTCTTGGATACAAGTCGACTGGTGGTCGATATATTGAATCTCGACGCAATTTGAGTCTTCTATCGTCATTAGGAGGCGCTGAACGTTACAATTCACTATCATTTTTGCGTCGGATTCGATAATCTAAACTCACAGGAGAACGACCATAAGGCGCCGAGGCAGCAACAGACCCTTGGAGACAAGTCGGCTGGAGGCCGATGTATTGAATCTCGACGCAATTTGAGTGTTCCATCGTCATTAGGAGGTTCTAAACGTTACAATTCACTATAATTTTTGCGTCGGATTCGAAATATAGACTCACAGGAGAACGACCATAAGGAGCCGGAGGAAGCAATAGACCCTTGGAGACAAGTCGGCTGGAGGCCGATGTATTGAATCTCCACGCAATTTGAGTGTTCCATCGTCATTTGGACTCCCTGAACGTTACAATTAACTATCATTTTTGCGTCGGATTCAAAAATCTAGACCTCACAGGAGAAGGACCATAAGGTGCCCGAGGCAGCAATAGACCCTTGGAGACAGGTCGGCTGCAGGCCGATGTATTGAATCTTGACGCAATTTGAGTGTTCCATCGTCATTACAAGGCCCTGAACGTACAATTAACTATCATTTTTGCGTCGGATTCGAAAATCTAGACTCACAGGAGAACGACTATAAGGTGCCCGAGGCAGCAATAGACCCTTGGAGACAAGTCGGCCGGAGACCGATGTATGAATCTCGACGCAATTTGAGTGTTCCATCGGCATTAGAGGCCCTGAACGTTACAATTAACTATCATTTTTGCGTCTGATTCGAAAATCAAGACACACCGGAGACGGACCATGTGGTGCCGAGGCAGTGATATTCCCTTGGAGACAAGTCGGCTGGAGGCCGATGTATTGAATCTCGACGCAATTTGAGAGTTCCATCGTCATTAGGAGGCCCTAAACGATACAATTAACTATCATTTTTGCGTCGGATTCGATAATCTAGACATACAAGAGAATGACCATAAGGTGCCCGAGGCAGCAACAGACCCTTGGAGACAAGTCGGCTGGAGGCCGATGTATTGTAACTCGACGCAATTTGAGTGTTCCATCGGCATTAGGAGGCCCTGAACGTTACAACTAACTATCATTTTTGCGTCGGATTCGAAAATTCAGACACACAGAGAGAACAACCATAAGGTGCCCGAGGCAGCAACAGACCCCTTGGAGACAAGACGGCTCGAGGCCCATGTATTGAATCTCGACGCAATTTGTGTGTTCCATCGTCATTAGGAGGCCCTAAACGTTACAATTAACTATCATTTTTGCGTCGGATTCGAAAATCTAGACTCACCGGAGATGGACCATGTGGTGCCCAAGGCAGCGATATCCCCTTGGAGACAAGTCGGCTGGAGGCCGATGTATTAAATCTCGACGCAATTTGAGAGTTCCATCGTCATTAGGAGGCCCTGAACGTTACAATTAACAATCATTTTTGCGTCGGATTCGAAAATCTAGACTCACAGGAGAACGACCATAAGGTGCCCGAGGCAGCAATAGACCCTTGGAGACAAGTCGGCTGGAGGACGATGAATTGAATCACGACGCAATTTGAGAGTTCCATCGTCATTAGGAGGCCCTGAACGTTTCAATTAACTATCATTTTTGCGTCGGATTCGAAAATCTAGACTTACAAGAGAACGACCATAAGGTTCCCGAGGCAGCATTAGACCCTTTGAGACAAGTGGGCTGGAGGTCGATGTATTGAATCTCGACGCAATTTGAGTGTTCCATCGTCATTAGGAGTCCCTAATCGTTACAATTAACTATCATTTTTGCGTCGGATTCGATAATCTAGACATACAAGAGAATGACCATAAGGTGCCCGAGGCAGCAACAGACCCTTGGAGACAAGTCGGCTGGAGGCCGATGTATTGGATCTCGACCCAATTTGAGTGTTCCATCGGCATTAGGAGGCCCTGAACGTTACAATTAATTATCATTTTTGCGTCGGATTCGAAAATCTAGACTCACAGGAGAACGACCATAAGGTGCCCGAGGCAGCAACAGACCCTTGGAGACAAGTCGGCTGGAGGCCGATGTATTGAATGTCGACGCAATTTGAGTGTTCCATCGTCATTAGGAGGCCCTAAACGTTACAATTCACTATCATTTTCGCGTCGGATTCGAAAATCTAGACTCACAGGAGAAGGACCATGTGGTGCCCGAGGCAGCAATAGACCCTTGGAGACAAGTCGGCTGGAGGACGATGTATTGAATCTCGACGCAATTTGAGAATTCCATCGGCATTAGGAGGCCCTGAACGTTTCAATTAACTATCATTTTTGCGTCGGATTCGATAATCTAGACTTACAAGAGAACGACCATGAGGTGCCCGAGACTGCAATATCCTCTTGGATACAAGTCGACTGGTGGTCGATATATTGAATCTCGACGCAATTTGAGTCTTCTATCGTCATTAGGTGGCGCTGAACGTTACAATTCACTATCATTTTTGCGTCGGATTCGATAATCTAAACTCACAGGAGAACGACCATAAGGCGCCGAGGCAGCAACAGACCCTTGGAGACAAGTCGGCTGGAGGCCGATGTATTGAATCTCGACGCAATTTGAGTGTTCCATCGTCATTAGGAGGTTCTAAACGTTACAATTCACTATCATTTTTGCGTCGGATTCGAAAATATAGACTCACAGGAGAACGACCATAAGGAGCCGGAGGAAGCAATAGACCCTTGGAGACAAGTCGGCTGGAGGCCGATGTATTGAATCTCCACGCAATTTGAGTGTTCCATCGTCATTAGGACTCCCTGAACGTTACAATTAACTATCATTTTTGCGTCGGATTCGAAAATCTAGACTCACAGGATAAACGACCATAAGGTGCCCGAGGCAGCAATAGACCCTTGGAGACAAGTCGGCCGGAGACCGATGTATTGAATCTCGACGCAATTTGAGTGTTCCATCGGCATTAGGAGGCCCTGAACGTTACAATTAACTATCATTTTTGCGTCTGATTCGAAAATCTAGACACACCGGAGACGGACCATGTGTGCCCAAGGCAGTGATATTCCCTTGGAGACAAGTCGGCTGGAGGCCGATGTATTGAATCTCGACGCAATTTGAGAGTTCCATCGTCATTAGGAGGCACTAAACGATACAATTAACTATCATTTTTGCGTCGGATTCGATAATCTAGACATACAAGAGAATGACCATAAGGTGCCCGAGGCAGCAACAGACCCTTGGAGACAAGTCGGCTGGAGGCCGATGTATTGTAACTCGACGCAATTTGAGTGTTCCATCGGCATTAGGAGGCCCTGAACGTTACAACTAACTATCATTTTTGCGTCGGATTCGAAAATTCAGACTCACAGGAGAACAACCATAAGGTGCCCGAGGCAGCAACAGACCCTTGGAGACAAGACGGCTCGAGGCCCATGTATTGAATCTCGACGCAATTTGAGTGTTCCATCGTCATTAGGAGGCCCTAAACGTTACAATTAACTATCATTTTTGCGTCGGATTCGAAAATCTAGACTCACCGGAGATGGACCATGTGGTGCCCGAGGCAGCGATATCCCCTTGGAGACAAGTCGGCAGGAGGCCGATGTATTAAATCTCGACGCAATTTGAGAGTTCCATCGTCGTTAGGAGGCCCTGAACGTTACAATTAACAATCATTTTTGCGTCGGATTCGAAAATCTAGACTCACAGGAGAACGACCATAAGGTGCCCGAGGCAGCAATAGACCCTTGGAGACAAGTCGGCTGGAGGACGATGAATTGAATCTCGACGCAATTTGAGAGTTCCATCGTCATTAGGAGGCCCTGAACGTTTCAATTAACTATCATTTTTCCGTCGGATTCGAAAATCTAGACTTACAAGAGAACGACCATAAGGTTCCCGAAGCAGCAACAGACCCTTGGAGACAAGTCGGCTGGAGGCCGATGTATTGGATCTCGACCCAATTTGAGTGTTCCATCGGCATTAGGAGGCCCTGAACGTTACAATTAATTATCATTTTTGCGTCGGATTCGAAAATCTAGACTCACAGGAGAACGACCATAAGGTGCCCGAGGCAGCAATAGACCCTTGGAGACAAGTCGGCTGGAGGCCGATGTATTGAATGTCGACGCAATTTGAGTGTTCCATCGTCATTAGGAGGCCCTAAACGTTACAATTCACTATCATTTTCGCGTCGGATTCGAAAATCTAGACTCACAGGAGAAGGACCATGTGGTGCCCGAGGCAGCAATAGACCCTTGGAGACAAGTCGGCTGCAGGCCGATGTATTGAATCTCGACGCAATTTGAGTGTTCCATCGTCAGTACAAGGCCCTGAACGTTACAATTAACTATCATTTTTGCGTCGGATTCGAAAATCTAGACTCACAGGAGTACGACCATAAGGTGCCCGAGGCAGCAATAGACCCTTGGAGACAAGTCGGCTGGAGGCCCATGTATTGAATCTCGACGCAATTTGAGTGTTCCATCGTCATTAGGAGACCCTAAACGTTACAATTAACTATCATTTTTGCGTCGGATTCGATAATCTAGAATTACAAGAGAACGACCATAAGGTATCCGAGGCAGCAACAGACCCTTGGAGACAAGTCGGCTGGAGGACGATGTATTGAATCTCGACCCAATTTGAGAGTTCCATCGTCATTAGGAGGCCCTGAACGTTACAATTAACTATCATTTTTGCGTCGGATTCGAAAATCTAGACTTACAAGAGAACGACCATGAGGTGCCCGAGACTGCAATATCCTCTTGGATACAAGTCGACTGGAGGTCGATGTATTGAATCTCGACGCAATTTGAGTCTTCTATCGTCATTAGGAGGCGCTGAACGTCACAATTCACTATCATTTTTGCGTCGGATTCAAAATATAGACTCACAGGAGAACGACCATGTGGTGCCCGAGACAGCGATATCCCCTTGGAGACAAGTCGGCTGGAGGCCGATGTATTGAATCTCGACGCAATTTGAGAGTTCCATCGTCATTAGGAGGCCCTGAAAGTTACAATTAACAATCATTTTTGCGTCGGATTCGAAAATCTAGACTCACAGGAGAACGACCATAAGGTGCCCGAGGCAGCAATCGACCCTTGGAGACAAGTCGACTGGAGGACGATGTATTGAATCTCGACGCAGTTTGAGAGTTCCATCGGCATTAGGAGGCACTGAACGTTTCAATTAACTATCATTTTTGCGTCGGATTCGAAAATCTAGACTAACAAGAGAACGACCATAAGGTGCCCGAGGCAGCATTAGACCCTTGGAGACATGTCGGCTGGAGGCCGGTGTATTGAATCTCGACGCAATTTGAGTGTTCCATCGTCATTAGGAGGCCCTAAACGTTACAATTAACTATCATTTTTGCGTCGGATTGGATAATCTAGACTTACAAGAGAACGACCATAAGGTGCCCGAGGCAGCAACAGACCCTTGGAGACAAGTCGGCTGGAGGCCGATGTATTGAATCTCGGCGCAATTTGAGTGTTCCATCGGCATTAGGAGGCCCTGAACGTTACAATTAACTATCATTTTTGCGTCGGATTCGAAAATCTAGACTTACAAGAGAACGACCATAAGGTGCCCGAGGCAGCAATAGACCCTTGGAATCAAGTCGGCTGGAGGCCGATGTATTGATTCTCGACGCAATTTGAGAGTTCCATCGTCATTAGGAGGCCCTGAACGTTACAATTAACTATCATTTTTGCGTCGGATTCGAAAATCTAGACTTACAAAAGAACGACCATGAGGTGCCCGAGACTGCAATATCCTCTTGGATACAAGTCGACTGGAGGTCGATGTATTGAATCTCGACGCAATTTGAGTTTTCTATCGTCATTAGGAGGCGCTGAACGTTACAATTCACTATCATTTTTGCGTCGGATTCGATAATCTAAACTCACAGGAAAACGACCATAAGGTGCCGGCGCAGCAACAGACCCTTGGAGACAAGTCGGCTGGAGGCCGATGTATTGAATCTCGACGCAATTTGAGTGTTCCATCGTCGTTAGGAGGCCCTAAACGTTACAATTCACTATCATTTTTGCGTCGGATTCAAAATATAGACTCACAGGAGAACGACCATAAGGAGCCGGAGGAAGCAATAGACCCTTGGAGACAAGTCGGCTGGAGGCCGATGTATTGAATCTCGACGCAATTTGAGTGTTCCATCGTCATTAGGAGGCCCTGAACGTTACAATTAACTATCATTTTTGCGTCGGATTCGAAAATCTAGACTCACAGGAGAATGACAATGTGGTGCCCGAGGCAGCAATAGACGGTTGGCAACTAGTCGGCTGCAGGCCGATGTATTGAATCTTGACGCAATTTGAGTGTTCCATCGTCATTACAAGGCCCTGAACGTTACAATTAACTATCATTTTTGCGTCGGATTCGAAAATCTAGACTTTCAAGAGAACGACCATAAGGTTCCCGAGGCAGCATTAGACCCTTGGAGACAAGTGAGCTGGAGGTCGATGTATTGAATCTCGACGCAATTTGAGTGTTCCATCGTCATTAGGAGGCCCTGAACGTTACAATTAACTATCATTTTTGCGTCGGATTCGAAAATCTAGACTTACAAGAGAACGACCATGAGGTGCCCGAGACTGCAATATCCTCTTGGATACAAGTCGACTGGAGGTCGATGTATTGAATCTCGACGCAATTTGAGTCTTCTATCGTCATTAGGAGGCGCTGTACGTCACAATTCACTATCATTTTTGCGTTGGATTCGATAATCTAAACTCACAGGAGAACGACCATAAGGTGCCGAGGCAGCAACAGACCCTTGGAGACAAGTCGGCTGGAGGCCGATGTATTGAATCTCGACGCAATTTGAGTGTTCCGTCGTCATTAGGAGGCCCTAAACGTTACAATTCACTATCATTTTTGCGTCGGATTCAAAATATAGACTCACAGGAGAACGATCATGTGGTGCCCGAGGCAGCGATATCCCCTTGGAGACAAGTCGGCTGGAGGCCGATGTATTGAATCTCGACGCAATTTGAGAGTTCCATCGTCATTAGGAGGCCCTGAAAGTTACAATTAACAATCATTTTTGCGTCGGATTCGAAAATCTAGACTCACAGGAGAACGACCATAAGGTGCCCGAGGCAGCAATAGACCCTTGGAGACAAGTCGGCTGGAGGACGATGTATTGAATCTCGACGCAATTTGAGAGTTCCATCGGCATTAGGAGGCAGTGAACGTTTCAATTACCTATCATTTTTGCGTCGGATTCGAAAATCTAGACTTACAAGAGAACGACCATAAGGTGCCCGAGGCAGCATTAGACCCTTGGAGACATGTCGGCTGGAGGCCGGTGTATTGAATCTCGACGCAATTTGAGTATTCTATCGTCATTAGGAGGCGCTGAACGTTACAATTCACTATCATTTTTGCGTCGGATTCGATAATCTAAACTCACAGGAGAACGACCATAAGGTGCCGGAGCAGCAACAGACCCTTGGAGACAAGTCGGCTGGAGGCCGATGTATTGAATCTCGACGCAATTTGAGTGTTCCATCGTCATTAGGAGGCCCTAAACGTTACAATTCACTATCATTTTTGCGTCGGATTCAAAATATAGACTCACAGGAGAACGACCATAAGGAGCCGGAGGTAGCAATCGACCCTTGGAGACAAGTCGGCTGGAGGCCGATAAATTGAATCTCGACGCAATTTGAGTGTTCCATCGTCATTAGGAGGCCCTGAACGTTACAATTAACTATCATTTTTGCGTCGGATTCGAAAATCTAGACTCACAGGAGAATGACAATGTGGTGCCCGAGGCAGCAATAGACGGTTGGCAACTAGTCGGCTGCAGGCCGATGTATTGAATCTTGACGCAATTTGAGTGTTCCATCGTCATTACAAGGCACTGAACGTTACAATTAACTATCATTTTTGCGTCGGATTCGAAAATCTAGACTTTCAAGAGAACGACGATAAGGTTCCCGAGGCAGCATTAGACCCTTGGAGACAAGTGGGCTGGAGGTCGATGTATTGAATCTCGACGCAATTTGAGTGTTCCATCGTCATTAGGAGACCCTAAACGTTACAATTAACTATCATTTTTGCGTCGGATTCGATAATCTAGATTTACAAGAGAACGACCATAAGGTATCCGAGGCAGCAACAGACCCTTGGAGACAAGTCGGCTGGAGGACGATGTATTGAATCTCGACCCAATTTGAGAGTTCCATCGTCATTAGGAGGCCCTAAACGTTACAATTCACTATCATTTTTGCGTCGGATTCAAAATATAGACTCACAGGAGAACGACCATAAGGAGCCGGAGGTAGCAATCGACCCTTGGAGACAAGTCGGCTGGAGGCCGATAAATTGAATCTCGACGCAATTTGAGTGTTCCATCGTCATTAGGAGGCCCTGAACGTTACAATTAACTATCATTTTTGCGTCGGATTCGAAAATCTAGACTTACAAGAGAACGACCATGAGGTGCCCGAGACTGCAATATCCTCTTGGATACAAGTCGACTGGAGGTCGATGTATTGAATCTCGACGCAATTTGAGTCTTCTATCGTCATTAGGAGGCGCTGAACGTCACAATTCACTATCATTTTTGCGTCGGATTCGATAATCTAAACTCACAGGAGAACGACCATAAGGTGCCGAGGCAGCAACAGACCCTTGGAGACAAGTCGGCTGGAGGCCGATGTATTGAATCTCGACGCAATTTGAGTGTTCCATCGGCATTAGGAGGCCCTAAACGTTACAATTCACTATCATTTTTGCGTCGGATTCAAAATATAGACTCACAGGAGAACGACCATGTGGTGCCCGAGACAGCGATATCCCCTTGGAGACAAGTCGGCTGGAGGCCGATGTATTGAATCTCGACGCAATTTGAGAGTTCCATCGGCATTAGGAGGCCCTGAACGTTTCAATTAACTATCATTTTTGCGTCGGATTCGAAAATCTAGACTTACAAGAGAACGACCATAAGGTGCCCGAGGCAGCATTAGACCCTTGGAGACATGTCGGCTGGAGGCCGATGTATTGAATCTCGACGCAATTTGAGTGTTCCATCGTCATTAGGAGGCCCTAAACGTTACAATTAACTATCATTTTTGCGTCGGATTCGATAATCTAGACTTACAAGAGAACGACCATAAGGTGCCCGAGGCAGCAACAGACCCTTGGAGACAAGTCGGCTGGAAGCCGATGTATTGAATCTCGGCGCAATTTGAGTGTTCCATCGGCATTAGGAGGCCCTGAACGTTACAATTAATTATCATTTTTGCGTCGGATTCGAAAATCTAGACTCACAGGAGAACGACCATAAGGTGCCCGAGGCAGCAACAGACCCTTGGAGACAAGTCGGCTGGAGGCCGATGTATTGAATGTCGACGCAATTTGAGTGTTCCATCGTCATTAGGAGGCCCTAAACGTTACAATTCACTATCATTTTCGCGTCGGATTCGAAAATCTAGACTCACAGGAGAAGGACCATGTGGTGCCCGAGGCAGCAATAGACCCTTGGAGACAAGTCGGCTGCAGGCCGATGTATCGAATCTCGACGCAATTTGAGTGTTCCATCGTCACTACAAGGCCCTGAACGTTACAATTAACTATCATTTTTGCGTCGGATTCGAAAATCTAGACTCACAGGAGTACGACCATAAGGTGCCCGAGGCAGCAATAGACCCTTGGAGACAAGTCGGCTGGAGGCCCATGTATTGAATCTCGACGCAATTTGAGTGTTCCATCGTCATTAGGAGACCCTAAACGTTACAATTAACTATCATTTTTGCGTCGGATTCGATAATCTAGACTTACAAGAGAACGACCATAAGGTATCCGAGGCAGCAACAGACCCTTGGAGACAAGTCGGCTGGAGGACGATGTATTGAATCTCGACCCAATTTGAGAGTTCCATCGTCATTAGGAGGCCCTGAACGTTACAATTAACTATCATTTTTGCGTCGGATTCGAAAATCTAGACTTACGAGAGAACGACCATGAGGTGCCCGAGACTGTAATATCCTCTTGGATACAAGTCGACTGGAGGTCGATGTATTGAATCTCGACGCAATTTGAGTCCTCTATCGTCATTAGGAGGCGCTGAACGTCACAATTCACTATCATTTTTGCGTCGGATTCGATAATCTAAACTCACAGGAGAACGACCATAAGGTGCCGAGGCAGCAACAGACCCTTGGAGATAAGTCGGCTGGAGGCCGATGTATTGAATCTCGACGCAATTTGAGTGTTCCATCGTCACTAGGAGGCCCTAAACGTTACAATTCACTATCATTTTTGCGTCGGATTCAAAATATAGACTCACAGGAGAACGACCATGTGGTGCCCGAGACAGCGATATCCCCTTGGAGACAAGTCGGCTGGAGGCCGATGTATTGAATCTCGACGCAATTTGAGAGTTCCATCGTCATTAAGAGGCCCTGAAAGTTACAATTAACAATCATTTTTGTGTCGGATTCGAAAATCTAGACTCACAGGAGAACGACCATAAGGTGCCCGAGGCAGCAATAGACCCTTGGAGACAAGTCGGCTGGAGGACGATATATTGAATCTCGACCCGATTTGAGAGTTCCATCGTCATTAGGAGGCCCTGAACGTTACAATTAACTATCATTTTTGCGTCGGATTCGAAAATCTAGACTTACAAGAGAACGACCATGAGGTGCCCGAGACTGCAATATCGTCTTGGATACAAGTCGACTGGAGGTCGATGTATTGAATATCGACGCAATTTGAGTCTTCTATCGTCATTAGGAGGCGCTGAACGTCACAATTCACTATCATTTTTGCGTCGGATTCGATAATCTAAACTCACAGGAGAACGACCATAAGGTGCCGAGGCAGCAACAGACCCTTGGAGACAAGTCGGCTGGAGGCCGATGTATTGAATGTCGACGCAATTTGAGTGTTCCATTGTCATTAGGAGGCCCTAAACGTTACAATTCACTATCATTTTCGCGTCGGATTCGAAAATCTAGACTCACAGGAGAAGGACCATGTGGTGCCCGAGGCAGCAATAGACCCTTGGAGACAAGTCGGCTGCAGGCCGATGTATTGAATCTCAACGCAATTTGAGTGTTCCATCGTCACTACAAGGCCCTGAACGTTACAATTAACTATCATTTTTGCGTCGGATTCGATAATCTAGACTTACAAGAGAACGACCATAATGTGCCCGAGGCAGCAATAGACCCTTGGAGACATGTCGGCTGGAGGCCGGTGTATTGAATCTCGACGCAATTTGAGTGTTCCATCGTCATTAGGAGGCCCTAAACGTTACAATTAACTATCATTTTTGCGTCGGATTCGATAATCTAAACTTACAAGAGAACGACCATAAGGTGCCCGAGGCAGCAACAGACCCTTGGAGACAAGTCGGCTGGAGGCCGATGTATTGAATCTAGACGCAATTTGAGTGTTCCATCGTCATTACAAGGCCCTGAACGTTACAATTAACTATCATTTTTGCGTCGGATTCGAAAATCTAGACTTACAAAAGAACGACCATGAGGTGCCCGAGACTGCAATATCCTCTTGGATACAAGTCGACTGGAGGTCGATGTATTGAATCTCGACGCAATTTGAGTTTTCTATCGTCATTAGGAGGCGCTGAACGTTACAATTCACTATCATTTTTGCGTCGGATTCGATAATCTAAACTCACAGGAGAACGACCATAAGGTGGCGGGGCAGCAACAGACCCTTGGAGACAAGTCGGCTGGAGGCCGATGTATTGAATCTCGACGCAATTTGAGTGTTCCATCGTCATTAGGAGGCCCTAAACGTTACAATTCACTATCATTTTTGCGTCGGATTCAAAATATAGACTCACAGGAGAACGATCATAAGGAGCCGGAGGAAGCAATAGACCCTTGGAGACAAGTCGGCTGGAGGCCGATGTATTGAATCTCGACGCAATTTGAGTGTTCCATCGTCATTAGGAGGCCCTGAACGTTACAATTAACTATCATTTGTGCGTCGGATTCGAAAATCTAGACTCACAGGAGAATGGCAATGTGGTGCCCGAGGCAGTAATAGACGGTTGGCAACAAGTCGGCTGCAGGCCGATGTATTGAATCTTGACGCAATTTGAGTGTTCCATCGTCATTACAAGGCCCTCAACGTTACAATTAACTATCATTTTTGCGTCGGAATTGAAAATCTAGACTTACAAGAGAACGACCATAAGGTTCCCGAGGCAGCATTAGACCCTTGGAGACAAGTGGGCTGGAGGTCGATGTATTAAATCTCGACGCAATTTGAGTGTTCCATCGTCATTAGGAGACCCTAAACGTTACAATTAACTATCATTTTTGCGTCGGATTCGATAATCTAGACTTACAAGAGAACGACCATAAGGTATCCGTGGCAGCAACAGACCCTTGGAGACAAGCTGGCTGGAGGACGATGTATTGAATCTCGACCCAATTTGAGAGTTCCATCGTCATTAGGAGGCCCTGAACGTTACAATTAACTATCATTTTTGCGACGGATTCGAAAATCTAGACTTACATGAGAACGACCATGAGGTGCCCGAGACTGCAATATCCTCTTGGATACAAGTCGACTGGAGGTCGATGTATTGAATATCGACGCAATTTGAGTCTTCTATCGTCATTAGGAGGTGCTGAACGTCACAATTCACTATCATTTTTGCGTCGGATTCGATAATCTAAACTCACAGGAGAACGACCATAAGGTGCCGAGGCAGCAACAGACCCTTGGAGACAAGTCGGCTGGAGGCCGATGTATTGAACCTCGACGCAATTTGAGAGTTCCATCGTCAATAGGAGGCCCTGAAAGTTACAATTAACAATCATTTTTGCGTCGGATTCGAAAATCTAGACTCACAGGAGAACGACCATAAGGTGCCCGAGGCAGCAATAGACCCTTGGAGACAAGTCGGCTGGAGGACGATGTATTGAATCTTGACGCAATTTGAGAGTTCCATCGGCATTAGGAGGCCCTGAACGTTTCAATTAACTATCATTTTTGCGTCGGATTCGAAAATCTAGACTCACAGGAGAACGACCATAAGGTGCCCGAGGCAGCAACAGACCCTTGGAGACAAGTCGGCTGGAGGCCGATGTATTGAATGTCGACGCAATTTGAGTGTTCCATCATCATTAGGAGGCCCTAAACGTTACAATTCACTATCATTTTCGCGTCGGATTCGAAAATCTAGACTCACAGGAGAAGGACCATGTGGTGCCCGAGGCAGCAATAGACCCTTGGAGACAAGTCGGCTGGAGGCCCATGTATTGAATCTCGACGCAATTTGAGTGTTCCATCGTCATTAGGAGACCCTAAACGTTACAATTAACTATCATTTTTGCGTCGGATTCGAAAATCTAGACTTACATGAGAACGACCATGAGGTGCCCGAGACTGCAACATCCTCTTGGATACAAGTCGACTGGAGGTCGATGTATTGAATCTCGACGCAATTTGAGTCTTCTATCGTCATTAGGAGGCGCTGAACGTCACAATTCACTATCATTTTTGCGTCGGATTCGATAATCTAAACTCACAGGAGAACGACCATAAGGTGCCGAGGCAGCAACAGACCCTTGGAGATAAGTCGGCTGGAGGCCGATGTATTGAATCTCGACGCAATTTGAGTGTTCCATCGTCATTAGGAGGCCCTAAACGTTACAATTCACTATCATTTTTGCGTCGGATTCAAAATATAGACTCACAGGAGAACGACCATGTGGTGCCCGAGACAGCGATATCCCCTTGGAGACAAGTCGGCTGGAGGCCGATGTATTAAATCTCGACGCAATTTGAGTGTTCCATCGTCATTAGGAGGCCCTAAACGTTACAATTAACTATCATTTTTGCGTCGGATTCGATAATCTAGACTTACAAGAGAACGACCATAAGGTGCCCGAGGCAGCAACAGACCCTTGGAGACAAGTCGGCTGGAGGCCGATGTATTGAATCTCGGCGCAATTTGAGTGTTCCATCGGCATTAGGAGGCCATGAACGTTACAATTAACTATCATTTTTCCGTCGGATTCGAAAATCTAGGCTTACAAGAGAACGACCATAAGGTGCCCGAGGCAGCAATAGACCCTTGGAATCAAGTCGGCTGGATGCCGATGTATTGATTCTCGACGCAATTTGAGAGTTCCATCGTCATTAGGAGGCCCTGAACGTTACAATTAACTATCATTTTTGCGTCGGATTTGAAAATCTAGACTTACAAGAGAACGACCACGAGCTGCCCGAGACTGCAATATCCTCTTGGATACAAGTCGACTGGAGGTCGATGTATTGAATCTCGACGCAATTTGAGTTTTCTATCGTCATTAGGAGGCGCTGAACGTTACAATTCACTATCATTTTTGCGTCGGATTCGATAATCTAAACTCACAGGAGAACGACCATAAGGTGCCGGGGCAGCAACAGACCCTTGGAGACAAGTCGGCTGGAGGCCGATGTATTGAATCTCGACGCAATTTGAGTGTTCCATCGTCATTAGGAGGCCCTAAACGTTACAATTCACTATCATTTTTGCGTCGGATTCAAAATATAGACTCACAGGAGAACGACCATAAGGAGCCGGAGGAAGCAATAGACCCTTGGAGACAAGTCGGCTGGAGGCCGATGTATTGAATCTCGACGCAATTAGAGTGTTCCATCGTCATTAGGAGGCCCTGAACGTTACAATTAACTATCATTTTTGCGTCGGATTCGAAAATCTAGACTCACAGGAGAAAGACCATGTGGTGCCCGAGGCAGCAATAGACCCTTGGCGACAAGTCGGCTGCAGGCCGATGTATTGAATCTTGACGCAATTTGAGTGTTCCATCGTCATTACAAGGCCCTGAACGTTACAATTAACTATCATTTTTGCGTCGGATTCGAAAATCTAGACTCACAGGAGAACGACCATAAGGTGCCCGAGACAGCAATAGACCCTTGGAGACAAGTCGGCTGGAGGCCGATGTATTGAATCTCGACGATATTTGAGTGTTCCATCGGCACTAGGAGGCCCTGAACGTTACAATTAACTATCATTTTTGCGTCGGATTCGAAAATCTAGACTCACCGGAGACGGACCGTGTGGTGCCCGAGGCAGCGATATCCCCTTGGAGACAAGTCGGCTGGAGGCCGATGTATTGAATCTCGACGCAATTTGAGAGTTCCATCGTCATTAGGAGGCCCTGAACGTTACAATTAACTATCATTTTTGCGTCGGATTCGAAAATCTAGACTCACAGGAGACGGACCATGTGGTGCCCGAGACAGCGATATCCCCTTGGAGACAAGTCGGCTGGAGGCCGATGTATTGAATCTCGACGCAATGTGAGAGATCCATCGTCATTAGGAGGCCCTGAACGTTACAATTAACAATCATTTTTGCGTCGGATTCGAAAATCTAGACTCACAGGAGAACGACCATAAGGTGCCCGAGGCAGCAATAGACCCTTGGAGACAAGTCGGCTGGAGGCCGATGTATTGAATCTCGACGCAATTTGAGAGTTCCATCGTCATTAGGAGGCCCTGAAAGTTACAATTAACAGTCATTTTTGCGTCGGATTCGAAAATCTAGACTCACAGGAGAACGACCATAAGGTGCCCGAGGCAGCAATAGACCCTTGGAGACAAGTCGGCTGGAGGACGATGTATTGAATCTCGACGCAATTTGAGAGTTCCATCGTCATTAGGAGGCCCTGAACGTTACAATTAACTATCATTTTTGCGTCGGATTCGAAAATCTAGACTCACAGGAGAACGACCATAAGGTGCCCGAGGCAGCAATAGACCATTGGAGACAAGTCGGCTGGAGGCCGATGTATTGAATCTCGACGCAATCTGAGAGTTCCATCGTCATTAGGAGGCCCTAAACGTTACAATTAACTGTCATTTTTGCGTCGGAATCAATAATCTAGACATACAAGAGAATGACCATAAGGTGCCCGACGCAGCAACAGACCCTTGGAGACAAGTCGGCTGGAGGCCGATGTATTGGATTTCGACGCAATTTGAGTGTTCCATCGGCATTAGGAGGCCCTGAACGTTACAATTAACTACCATTTTTGCGTCGGATTCAAAATCTAGACTCACAGGAGAACGACCATAAGGTGCCCGAGGCAGCAACAGACCAAGGAGACAAGTCGGCTGGAGGCCGATGTATTGAATCTCGACGCAATTTGAGTGTTGCATCGTCATTAGGAGGCCCTAAACGTTACAATTCACTATCATTTTTGCGTCGGATTCGAAAATCTAGACTCGCAGGAGAAGGACCATGTGGTGCCCGAGGCAGCAATAGACCCTTGGAGACAAGTCGGCTGCAGGCCGATGTATTGAATCTAGACGCAATTTGAGTGTTCCATCGTCATTACAAGGCCCTGAACGTTACAATTAACTATCATTTTTGCGTCGGATTCGAAAATTTAGACTCACTGGAGAAAGACCATGAGGTGCCTGAGGCAGCAACAGACCCTTGGAGACAAGTCGGCTGGAGGCCGATGTATTGAATCTCGACGCAATTTGAGTGTTCCACCGTCATTAGGAGGCCCTAAACGTTACAATTCACTATCAGTTTTGCGTCGGGTTCGAAAATCTAGACTCACAGGAGAAGGAGCATGTGGTGCCCAAGGCAACAATAGACTCTTGGAGACAAGTCGGCTGGAGGCCGATGTATTGAATCTCGACGCAATTTGAGTGTTCCATCGGCATTAGGAGGCCCTGAACGTTACAATTAACTATCATTTTTGCGTCGGATTCGAAAATCTAGACTCACCGGAGACGGACCATGTGGTGCCCGAGGCAGCGATATCCCCTTGGAGACAAGTCGGCTGGAGGCCGATGTATTGAATCTCGACGCAATTTGAGAGTTCCATCGTCATTAGGAGGCCCTGAACGTTACAATTAACAATCATTTTTGCGTCGGATTCGAAAATCTAGACTTACAAGAGAACGAACGTAAGGTTCCCGAGGCAGCATTAGACCCTTGGAGACAAGTCGGCTGGAGGACGATGTATTGAATCTCGACGCAATTTGAGTGTCTCATCGTCATTAGGAGGCCCTAAACGTTACAATTAACTATCATTATTGCGTCGGATTCGATGATCTAAAATCACAGGAGAACAACCATAAGGTGCCCAAGGCAGCAGCAGACCCTTGGAGACAAGTAGGCTGGAGGCCGTTGTATTGAATCTCGACGCAATTTGAGTGTTCCATCGTCATTACAAGGCCCTGAACGCTACAATTAACTATCATTTTTGCGTCGGATTCGAAAATCTAGACTCACCGGAGGCGGACCATGTGGTGCCCGAGGCAGCGATATCCCCTTGGAGACAAGTCGGCTGGAGGCCGATGTATTGAATCTCGACGCAATTTGAGAGTTCCATCGTCATTAGGAGGCCCTGAACGTTACAATTAACAATCATTTTTGGGTCGGATTCGAAAATCTAGACTCACAGGAGAACGACCATAAGGTGCCCGAGGCAGCAATAGACCCTTGGAGACAAGTCGGCTGGAGGACGATGTATTGAATCTCGACGCAATTTGAGAGTTCCATCGGCATTACGAGGCCCTGAACGTTTCAATTAACTATCATTTTTGCGTCGGATTTGAAAATCTAGACTTACAAGAGAACGACCATAAGGTGCCGAGGCAGCAACAGACCCTTGGAGGCAAGTCGGCTGGAGGCCGATGTATTGAATCTCGACGCAATTTGAGTGTTCCATCGGCATTAGGAGGCCCTGAACGTTACAATTAACTATCATTTTTGCGTCGGATTCGAAAATCTAGACTCACCGGAGACGGACCATGTGGTGCCCGAGGCAGCGTAATCCCTTGGAGACAAGTCGGCTGGAGGCCGATGTATTGAATCTCGACGCAATTTGAGTGTTCCATCGTCATTAGGAGGCCCTAAACGTTACAATTCACTATCAGTTTTGCGTCGGGTTCGAAAATCTAGACTCACAGGAGAAGGACCATGTGGTGCCCGAGGCAGCAATAGACCCTTAGAGACAAGTCGGCTGGAGGCCGATGTATTGAATCTCGACGCAATTTGAGTGTTCCATCGGCATTAGGAGGCCCTGAACGTTACAATTAACTATCATTTTTGCGTCGGATTCGAAAATCTAGACTCACCGGAGACGGACCATGTGGTGCCCGAGGCAGCGATATCCCCTTGGACACAAGTCGGCTGGAGGCCGATGTATTGAATCTCGACGCAATTTGAGAGTTCCATCGTCATTAGGAGGCCCTGAACGTTACAATTAACTATCATTTTTGCGTCGGATTCGAAAATCTAGACTCACAGGAGAACGACCATAAGGTGCCCGAGGCAGCAATAGACCCTTGGAGACAAGTCGGCTGGAGGCCGATGTATTGAATCTCGACGCAATCTGAGAGTTCCATCGTCATTAGGAGGCCCTAAACGTTACAATTAACTATCATTTTTGCGTCGGAATCGATAATCTAGACATACAAGAGAATGACCATAAGGTGCCCGACGCAGCAACAGACCCTTGGAGACAAGTCGGCTGGAGGCCGATGTATTGAATCTCGACGCAATTTGAGTGTTGCATCGTCATTAGGAGGCCCTAAACGTTACAATTAACTATCATTTTTGCGTCGGATTCGAAAATCTAGACTCGCAGGAGAAGGACCACGTGGTGCCCGAGGCAGCAATAGGCCCTTGGAGACAAGTCGGCTGCAGGCCAACGTATTGAATCTAGACGCAATTTGAGTGTTCCATCGTCATTACAAGGCCCTGAACATTACAATTAACAATCATTTTTGCGTCGGATTCGAAAATCTAGACTTACAAGAGAACGAACGTAAGGTTCCCGAGGCAGCATTAGACCCTGGAGACAAATCGGCTGGAGGACGATGTATTGAATCTCGACGCAATTTGAGTGTCCCATCGTCATTAGGAGGCCCTAAACGTTACAATTAACTATCATTATTGCGTCGGATTCGATGATCTAAAATCACAGGAGAACAACCATAAGGTGCCGAGGCAGCAACAGACCCTTGGAGACAAGTCGGCTGGAGGCCGATGTATTGAATCTCGACGCAATATGAGTGTTCCAACGTCATTAGGAGGCCCTGAACGTTACAATTAACTATCATTTTTGCGTCGGATTTGAAAATCTAGACTCACAGGAGAAGGACCATGTGTTGCCCGAGGCAGCAATAGACCCTTGGAGACAAGTCGGCTGGAGGCCGATGTATTGAATCTCGACGCAATTTGAGTGTTGCATCGTCATTAGGAGGCCCTAAACGTTACAATTCACTATCATTTTTGCGTCGGATTCGAAAATCTAGACTCGCAGGAGAAGGACCACGTGGTGCCCGAGGCAGCAATAGGCCCTTGGAGAAGAGTCGGCTGCAGGCCGATGTATTGAATCTAGACGCAATTTGAGTGTTCCATCGTCATTAGGAGGCCCTAAACGTTACAAATAACTATCATTATTGCGTCGGATTCGATGATCTAAAATCACAGGAGAACAACCATAAGGTGCCCGAGGCAGCAACAGACCCTTGGGGACAAGTAGGCTGGAGGCCGATGTATTGAATCTCGACGCAATTTGAGTGTTCCATCGTCATTACAAGGCCCTGAACGTTACAATTAACTATCATTTTTGCGTCGGATTCGAAAATCTAGACTCACCGGAGACGGACCATGTGGTGCCCGAGGCAGCGATATCCCCTTGGAGACAAGTCGGCTGGAGGCCGATGTATTGAATCTCGACGCAATTTGAGAGTTCGATCGTCATTAGGAGGCCCTGAACGTTACAATTAAGAATCATTTCTGCGTCGGATTCGAAAATCTAGACTCACAGGAGAACGACCATAAGGTGCCCGAGGCAGCAATAGACCCTTGGAGACAAGTCGGCTGGAGGCCGATGTATTGAATCTCGACGCAATCTGAGAGTTCCATCGTCATTAGGAGGCCCTAAACGTTACAATTAACTATCATTTTTGCGTCGGAATCGATAATCTAGACATACAAGAGAATGACCATAAGGTGCCCGACGCAGCAACAGACCCTTGGAGACAAGTCGGCTGGAGGCCGATGTATTGGATCTCGACGCAATTTGAGTGTTCCATCGGCATTAGGAGGCCCTGAACGTTACAATTAACTATCATTTTTGCGTCGGATTTGAAAATCTAGACTTACAAGAGAACGACCATAAGGTGCCGAGGCAGCAACAGACCCTTGGAGACAAGTCGGCTGGAGGCCGATGTATTGAATCTCGACGCAATTTGAGTGTTCCATCGGCATTAGGAGGCCCTGAACGTTACAATTAACTATCATTTTTGCGTCGGATTCGAAAATCTAGACTCACCGGAGACGGACCATGTGGTGCCCGAGGCAGCGATATCCCTTGGAGACAAGTCGGCTGGAGGCCGATGTATTGAATCTCGACGCAATTTGAGTGTTCCATCGTCATTAGGAGGCCCTAAACGTTACAATTCACTATCAGTTTTGCGTCGGGTTCGAAAATCTAGACTCACAGGAGAAGGACCATGTGGTGCCCGAGGCAGCAATAGACCCTTAGAGACAAGTCGGCTGGAGGCCGATGTATTGAATCTCGACGCAATTTGAGTGTTCCATCGGCATTAGGAGGCCCTGAACGTTACAATTAACTATCATTTTTGCGTCGGATTCGAAAATCTAGACTCACCGCAGACGGACCATGTGGTGCCCGAGGCAGCGATATCCCCTTGGAGACAAGTCGGCTGGAGGCCGATGTATTGAATCTCGACGCAATTTGAGAGTTCCATCGTCATTAGGAGGTCCTGAACGTTACAATTAACTATCATTTTTGCGTCGGATTCGAAAATCTAGACTCACAGGAGAACGACCATAAGGTGCCCGAGGCAGCAATAGACCCTTGGAGACAAGTCGGCTGGAGGCCGATGTATTGAATCTCGACGCAATCTGAGAGTTCCATCGTCATTAGGAGGCCCTAAACGTTACAATTAACTATCATTTTTGCGTCGGAATCGATAATCTAGACATACAAGAGAATGACCATAAGGTGCCCGACGCAGCAACAGACCCTTGGAGACAAGTCGGCTGGAGGCCGATGTATTGGATCTCGACGCAATTTGAGTGTTCCATCGGCATTAGGAGGCCCTGAACGTTACAATTAACTACCATTTTTGCGTCGGATTCAAAAATCTAGACTCACAGGAGAACGACCATAAGGTGCCCTAGGCAGCAACAGACCCTTGGAGACAAGTCGGCTGGAGGCCGATGTATTGAATCTCGACGCAATTTGAGTGTTGCATCGTCATTAGGAGGCCCTAAACGTTACAATTCACTATCATTTTTGCGTCGGATTCGAAAATCTAGACTCGCAGGAGAAGGACCACGTGGTGCCCGAGGCAGCAATAGGCCCTTGGAGAAGAGTCGGCTGCAGGCCGATGTATTGAATCTAGACGCAATTTGAGTGTTCCATCGTCATTACAAGGCCCTGAACGTTACAATTAACTATCATTTTTGCGTCGGATTCGAAAATCTAGACTTACAAGAGAACGAACGTAAGGTTCCCGAGGCAGCATTAGACCCTTGGAGACAAGTCGGCTGGAGGACGATGTATTGAATCTCGACGCAATTTGAGTGTCCCATCGTCATTAGGAGGCCCTAAACGTTACAATTAACTATCATTATTGCGTCGGATTCGATGATCTAAAATCACAGGAGAACAACCATAAGGTGCCCGAGGCAGCAACAGACCCTTGGAGACAAGTAGGCTGGAGGCCGATGTACTGAATCTCGACGCAATTTGAGTGTTCCATCGTCATTACAAGGCCCTGAACGTTACAATTAACTATCATTTTTGCGTCGGATTCGAAAATCTAGACTCACCGGAGACGGACCATGTGGTGCCCGAGGCAGCGATATCCCCTTGGAGACAAGTCGGCTGGAGGCCGATGTATTGAATCTCGACGCAATTTGAGAGTTCGATCGTCATTAGGAGGCTCTGAACGTTACAATTAAGAATCATTTCTGCGTCGGATTCGAAAATCTAGACTCACAGGAGAACGACCATAAGGTGCCCGAGGCAGCAATAGACCCTTGGAGACAAGTCGGCTGGAGGCCGATGTATTGAATCTCGACGCAATCTGAGAGTTCCATCGTCATTAGGAGGCCCTAAACGTTACAATTAACTATCATTTTTGCGTCGGAATCGATAATCTAGACATATAAGAGAATGACCATAAGGTGCCAGACGCAGCAACAGACCCTTGGAGACAAGTCGGCTGGAGGCCGATGTATTGGATCTCGACGCAGTTTGAGTGTTCCACCGGCATTAGGAGGCCCTGAACGTTACAATTAACTACCATTTTTGCGTCGGATTCAAAAATCTAGACTCACAGGAGAACGACCATAAGGTGCCCGAGGCAGCAACAGACCCTTGGAGACAAGTCGGCTGGAGGCCGATGTATTGGATCTCGACGCAATTTGAGTGTTCCATCGGCATTAGGAGGCCCTGAACGTTACAATTAACTATCATTTTTGCGTCGGATTTGAAAATCTAGACTTACAAGACAACGACCATAAGGTGCCGAGGCAGCAACAGACCCTTGGAGACAAGTCGGCTGGAGGCCGATGTATTGAATCTCGACGCAATTTGAGTGTTCCATCGGCATTAGGAGGCCCTGAACGTTACAATTAACTATCATTTTTGCGTCGGATTCGAAAATCTAGACTCACCGGAGACGGACCATGTGGTGCCCGAGGCAGCGATATCCCTTGGAGACAAGTCGGCTGGAGGCCGATGTATTGAATCTCGACGCAATTTGAGTGTTCCATCGTCATTAGGAGGCCCTAAACGTTACAATTCACTATCAGTTTTGCGTCGGGTTCGAAAATCTAGACTCACAGGAGAAGGACCATGTGGTGCCCGAGGCAGCAATAGACCCTTAGAGACAAGTCGGCTGGAGGCCGATGTATTGAATCTCGACGCAATTTGAGTGTTCCATCGGCATTAGGAGGCCCTGAACGTTACAATTAACTATCATTTTTGCGTCGGAATCGATAATCTAGACATACAAGAGAATGACCATAAGGTGCCCGACGCAGCAACAGACCCTTGGAGACAAGTCGGCTGGAGGCCGATGTATTGGATCTCGACGCAATTTGAGTGTTCCATCGGCATTAGGAGGCCCTGAACGTTACAATTAACTACCATTTTTGCGTCGGATTCAAAAATCTAGACTCACAGGAGAACGACCATAAGGTGCCCTAGGCAGCAACAGACCCTTGGAGACAAGTCGGCTGGAGGCCGATGTATTGAATCTCGACGCAATTTGAGTGTTGCATCGTCATTAGGAGGCCCTAAACGTTACAATTCACTATCATTTTTGCGTCGGATTCGAAAATCTAGACTCGCAGGAGAAGGACCACGTGGTGCCCGAGGCAGCAATAGGCCCTTGGAGAAGAGTCGGCTGCAGGCCGATGTATTGAATCTCGACGCAATTTGAGTGTTCCATCGGCATTAGGAGGCCCTGAACGTTACAATTAACTATCATTTTTGCGTCGGATTCGAAAATCTAGACTCACCGGAGACGGACCATGTGGTGCCCGAGGCAGCGATATCCCCTTGGAGACAAGTCGGCTGGAGGCCGATGTATTGAATCTCGACGCAATTTGAGAGTTCCATCGTCATTAGGAGGCCCTGAACGTTACAATTAACTATCATTTTTGCGTCGGATTCGAAAATCTAGACTCACAGGAGAACGACCATAAGGTGCCCGAGGCAGCAATAGACCCTTGGAGACAAGTCGGCTGGAGGCCGATGTATTGAATCTCGACGCAATCTGAGAGTTCCATCGTCATTAGGAGGCCCTAAACGTTACAATTAACTATCATTTTTGCGTCGGAATCGATAATCTAGACATACAAGAGAATGACCATAAGGTGCCCGACGCAGCAACAGACCCTTGGAGACAAGTCGGCTGGAGGCCGATGTATTGGATCTCGACGCAATTTGAGTGTTCCATCGGCATTAGGAGGCCCTGAACGTTACAATTAACTACCATTTTTGCGTCGGATTCAAAAATCTAGACTCACAGGAGAACGACCATAAGGTGCCCTAGGCAGCAACAGACCCTTGGAGACAAGTCGGCTGGAGGCCGATGTATTGAATCTCGACGCAATTTGAGTGTTGCATCGTCATTAGGAGGCCCTAAACGTTACAATTCACTATCATTTTTGCGTCGGATTCGAAAATCTAGACTCGCAGGAGAAGGACCACGTGGTGCCCGAGGCAGCAATAGGCCCTTGGAGAAGAGTCGGCTGCAGGCCGATGTATTGAATCTAGACGCAATTTGAGTGTTCCATCGTCATTACAAGGCCCTGAACGTTACAATTAACTATCATTTTTGCGTCGGATTCGAAAATCTAGACTTACAAGAGAACGAACGTAAGGTTCCCGATTCAGCATTAGACCCTTGGAGACAAGTCGGCTGGAGGACGATGTATTGAATCTCGACGCAATTTGAGTGTCCCATCGTCATTAGGAGGCCCTAAACGTTACAATTAACTATCATTATTGCGTCGGATTCGATGATCTAAAATCACAGGAGAACAACCATAAGGTGCCCGAGGCAGCAACAGACCCTTGGAGACAAGTAGGCTGGAGGCCGATGTATTGAATCTCGACGCAATTTGAGTGTTCCATCGTCATTACAAGGCCCTGAACGTTACAATTAACTATCATTTTTGCGTCGGATTCGAAAATCTAGACTCACCGGAGACGGACCATGTGGTGCCCGAGGCAGCGATATCCCCTTGGAGACAAGTCGGCTGGAGGCCGATGTATTGAATCTCGACGCAATTTGAGAGTTCGATCGTCATTAGGAGGCTCTGAACGTTACAATTAAGAATCATTTCTGCGTCGGATTCGAAAATCTAGACTCACAGGAGAACGACCATAAGGTGCCCGAGGCAGCAATAGACCCTTGGAGACAAGTCGGCTGGAGGCCGATGTATTGAATCTCGACGCAATCTGAGAGTTCCATCGTCATTAGGAGGCCCTAAACGTTACAATTAACTATCATTTTTGCGTCGGAATCGATAATCTAGACATATAAGAGAATGACCATAAGGTGCCAGACGCAGCAACAGACCCTTGGAGACAAGTCGGCTGGAGGCCGATGTATTGGATCTCGACGCAGTTTGAGTGTTCCACCGGCATTGGGAGGCCCTGAACGTTACAATTAACTACCATTTTTGCGTCGGATTCAAAAATCTAGACTCACAGGAGAACGACCATAAGGTGCCCGAGGCAGCAACAGACCCTTGGAGACAAGTCGGCTGGAGGCCGATGTATTGGATCTCGACGCAATTTGAGTGTTCCATCGGCATTAGGAGGCCCTGAACGTTACAATTAACTATCATTTTTGCGTCGGATTTGAAAATCTAGACTTACAAGAGAACGACCATAAGGTGCCGAGGCAGCAACAGACCCTTGGAGACAAGTCGGCTGGAGGCCGATGTATTGAATCTCGACGCAATTTGAGTGTTCCATCGGCATTAGGAGGCCCTGAACGTTACAATTAACTATCATTTTTGCGTCGGATTCGAAAATCTAGACTCACCGGAGACGGACCATGTGGTGCCCGAGGCAGCGATATCCCTTGGAGACAAGTCGGCTGGAGGCCGATGTATTGAATCTCGACGCAATTTGAGTGTTCCATCGTCATTAGGAGGCCCTAAACGTTACAATTCACTATCAGTTTTGCGTCGGGTTCGAAAATCTAGACTCACAGGAGAAGGACCATGTGGTGCCCGAGGCAGCAATAGACCCTTAGAGACAAGTCGGCTGGAGGCCGATGTATTGAATCTCGACGCAATTTGAGTGTTCCATCGGCATTAGGAGGCCCTGAACGTTACAATTAACTATCATTTTTGCGTCGGATTCGAAAATCTAGACTCACCGGAGACGGACCATGTGGTGCCCGAGGCAGCGATATCCCCTTGGAGACAAGTCGGCTGGAGGCCGATGTATTGAATCTCGACGCAATTTGAGAGTTCCATCGTCATTAGGAGGCCCTGAACGTTACAATTAACTATCATTTTTGCGTCGGATTCGAAAATCTAGACTCACAGGAGAACGACCATAAGGTGCCCGAGGCAGCAATAGACCCTTGGAGACAAGTCGGCTGGAGGCCGATGTATTGAATCTCGACGCAATCTGAGAGTTCCATCGTCATTAGGAGGCCCTAAACGTTACAATTAACTATCATTTTTGCGTCGGAATCGATAATCTAGACATACAAGAGAATGACCATAAGGTGCCCGACGCAGCAACAGACACTTGGAGACAAGTCGGCTGGAGGCCGATGTATTGGATCTCGACGCAATTTGAGTGTTCCATCGGCATTAGGAGGCCCTGAACGTTACAATTAACTACCATTTTTGCGTCGGATTCAAAAATCTAGACTCACAGGAGAACGACCATAAGGTGCCCTAGGCAGCAACAGACCCTTGGAGACAAGTAGGCTGGAGGCCGATGTATTGAATCTCGACGCAATTTGAGTGTTCCATCGTCATTAGGAGGCCCTAAACGTTACAAATAACTATCACTATTGCGTCGGATTCGATGATCTAAAATCACAGGAGAACAACCATAAGGTGCCCGAGGCAGCAACAGACCCTTGGGGACAAGTAGGCTGGAGGCCGATGTATTGAATCTCGACGCAATTTGAGTGTTCCATCGTCATTACAAGGCCCTGAACGTTACAATTAACTATCATTTTTGCGTCGGATTCGAAAATCTAGACTCACCGGAGACGGACCATGTGGTGCCCGAGGCAGCGATATCCCCTTGGAGACAAGTCGGCTGGAGGCCGATGTATTGAATCTCGACGCAATTTGAGAGTTCGATCGTCATTAGGAGGCCCTGAACGTTACAATTAAGAATCATTTCTGCGTCGGATTCGAAAATCTAGACTCACAGGAGAACGACCATAAGGTGCCCGAGGCAGCAATAGACCCTTGGAGACAAGTCGGCTGGAGGCCGATGTATTGAATCTCGACGCAATCTGAGAGTTCCATCGTCATTAGGAGGCCCTAAACGTTACAATTAACTATCATTTTTGCGTCGGAATCGATAATCTAGACATACAAGAGAATGACCATAAGGTGCCCGACGCAGCAACAGACCCTTGGAGACAAGTCGGCTGGAGGCCGATGTATTGGATCTCGACGCAATTTGAGTGTTCCATCGGCATTAGGAGGCCCTGAACGTTACAATTAACTACCACTTTTGCGTCGGATTCAAAAATCTAGACTCACAGGAGAACGACCATAAGGTGCCCTAGGCAGCAACAGACCCTTGGAGACAAGTCGGCTGGAGGCCGATGTATTGAATCTCGACGCAATTTGAGTGTTGCATCGTCATTAGGAGGCCCTAAACGTTACAATTCACTATCATTTTTGCGTCGGATTCGAAAATCTAGACTCGCAGGAGAAGGACCACGTGGTCCCCGAGGCAGCAATAGGCCCTTGGAGAAGAGTCGGCTGCAGGCCGATGTATTGAATCTAGACGCAATTTGAGTGTTCCATCGTCATTACAAGGCCCTGAACGTTACAATTAACTATCATTTTTGCGTCGGATTCGAAAATCTAGACTTACAAGAGAACGAACGTAAGGTTCCCGAGGCAGCATTAGACCCTTGGAGACAAGTCGGCTGGAGGACGATGTATTGAATCTCGACGCAATTTGAGTGTCCCATCGTCATTAGGAGGCCCTAAACGTTACAATTAACTATCATTATTGCGTCGGATTCGATGATCTAAAATCACAGGAGAACAACCATAAGGTGCCCGAGGCAGCAACAGACCCTTGGAGACAAGTAGGCTGGAGGCCGATGTATTGAATCTCGACGCAATTTGAGTGTTCCATCGTCATTACAAGGCCCTGAACGTTACAATTAAATATCATTTTTGCGTCGGATTCGAAAATCTAGACTCACCGGAGACGGACCATGTGGTGCCCGAGGCAGCGATATCCCCTTGGAGACAAGTCGGCTGGAGGCCGATGTATTGAATCTCGACGCAATTTGAGAGTTCGATCGTCATTAGGAGGCTCTGAACGTTACAATTAAGAATCATTTCTGCGTCGGATTCGAAAATCTAGACTCACAGGAGAACGACCATAAGGTGCCCGAGGCAGCAATAGACCCTTGGAGACAAGTCGGCTGGAGGCCGATGTATTGAATCTCGACGCAATCTGAGAGTTCCATCGTCATTAGGAGGCTCTAAACGTTACAATTAACTATCATTTTTGCGTCGGAATCGATAATCTAGACATATAAGAGAATGACCATAAGGTGCCAGACGCAGCAACAGACCCTTGGAGACAAGTCGGCTGGAGGCCGATGTATTGGATCTCGACGCAGTTTGAGTGTTCCATCGGCATTAGGAGGCCCTGAACGTTACAATTAACTACCATTTTTGCGTCGGATTCAAAAATCTAGACTCACAGGAGAACGACCATAAGGTGCCCGAGGCAGCAACAGACCCTTGGAGACAAGTCGGCTGGAGGCCGATTATTGAATCTCGACGCAATTTGAGTGTTGCATCGTCATTAGGAGGCCCTAAACGTTACAATTAACTATCATTTTTGCGTCGGATTCGAAAATCTAGACTCGCAGGAGAAGGACCACGTGGTGCCCGAGGCAGCAATAGGCCCTTGGAGACAAGTCGGCTGCAGGCCAATGTATTGAATCTAGACGCAATTTGAGTGTTCCATCGTCATTACAAGGCCCTGAACATTACAATTAACAATCATTTTTGCGTCGGATTCGAAAATCTAGACTTACTAGAGAACGAACGTAAGGTTCCCGAGGCAGCATTAGACCCTTGGAGACAAGTCGGCTGGAGGACGATGTATTGAATCTCGACGCAATTTGAGTGTCCCATCGTCATTAGGAGGCCCTAAACGTTACAATTAACTATCATTATTGCGTCGGATTCGATGATCTAAAATCACAGGAGAACAACCATAAGGTGCCGAGGCAGCAACAGACCCTTGGAGACAAGTCGGCTGGAGGCCGATGTATTGAATCTCGACGCAATATGAGTGTTCCAACGTCATTAGGAGGCCCTGAACGTTACAATTAACTATCATTTTTGCGTCGGATTTGAAAATCTAGACTCACAGGAGAAGGACCATGTGTTGCCCGAGGCAGCAATAGACCCTTGGAGACAAGTCGGCTGGAGGCCGATGTATTGAATCTCGACGCAATTTGAGTGTTGCATCGTCATTAGGAGGCCCTAAACGTTACAATTCACTATCATTTTTGCGTCGGATTCGAAAATCTAGACTCGCAGGAGAAGGACCACGTGGTGCCCGAGGCAGCAATAGGCCCTTGGAGAAGAGTCGGCTGCAGGCCGATGTATTGAATCTAGACGCAATTTGAGTGTTCCATCGTCATTAGGAGGCCCTAAACGTTACAAATAACTATCATTATTGCGTCGGATTCGATGATCTAAAATCACAGGAGAACAACCATAAGGTGCCCGAGGCAGCAACAGACCCTTGGGGACAAGTAGGCTGGAGGCCGATGTATTGAATCTCGACGCAATTTGAGTGTTCCATCGTCATTACAAGGCCCTGAACGTTACAATTAACTATCATTTTTGCGTCGGATTCGAAAATCTAGACTCACCGGAGACGGACCATGTGGTGCCCGAGGCAGCGATATCCCCTTGGAGACAAGTGGCTGGAGGCCGATGTATTGAATCTCGACGCAATTTGAGAGTTCGATCGTCATTAGGAGGCCCTGAACGTTACAATTAAGAATCATTTCTGCGTCGGATTCGAAAATCTAGACTCACAGGAGAACGACCATAAGGTGCCCGAGGCAGCAATAGACCCTTGGAGACAAGTCGGCTGGAGGCCGATGTATTGAATCTCGACGCAATCTGAGAGTTCCATCGTCATTAGGAGGCCCTAAACGTTACAATTAACTATCATTTTTGCGTCGGAATCGATAATCTAGACATACAAGAGAATGACCATAAGGTGCCAGACGCAGCAACAGACCCTTGGAGACAAGTCGGCTGGAGGCCGATGTATTGGATCTCGACGCAGTTTGAGTGTTCCATCGGCATTAGGAGGCCCTGAACGTTACAATTAACTACCACTTTTGCGTCGGATTCAAAAATCTAGACTCACAGGGGAACGACCATAAGGTGCCCGAGGCAGCAACAGACCCTTGGAGACAAGTCGGCTGGAGGCCGATGTATTGAATCTCGACGCAATTTGAGTGTTGCATCGTCATTAGGAGGCCCTAAACGTTACAATTAACTATCATTTTTGCGTCGGATTCGAAAATCTAGACTCGCAGGAGAAGGACCACGTGGTGCCCGAGGCAGCAATAGGCCCTTGGAGACAAGTCGGCTGCAGGCCGATGTATTGAATCTAGACGCAATTTGAGTGTTCCATCGTCATTACAAGGCCCTGAACATTACAATTAACAATCATTTTTGCGTCGGATTCGAAAATCTAGACTTACAAGAGAACGAACGTAAGGTTCCCGAGGCAGCATTAGACCCTTGGAGACAAGTCGGCTGGAGGACGATGTATTGAATCTCGACGCAATATGAGTGTTCCAACGTCATTAGGAGGCCCTGAACGTTACAATTAACTATCATTTTTGCGTCGGATTTGAAAATCTAGACTCACAGGAGAAGGACCATGTGTTGCCCGAGGCAGCAATAGACCCTTGGAGACAAGTCCGCTGGAGGCCGATGTATTGAATCTCGACGCAATTTGAGAGTTCCATCGGCATTAGGAGGCCCTGAACGTTACAATTAACTACCATTTTTGCGTCGGATTCAAAAATCTAGACTCACAGGAGAACGACCATAAGGTGCCCGAGGCAGCAACAGACCCTTGGAGACAAGTCGGCTGGAGGCCGATGTATTGAATCTAGACGCAATTTGAGTGTTCCATCGTCATTACAAGGCCCTGAACGTTACAATTAACAATCATTTTTGCGTCGGATTCGAAAATCTAGACTTACAAGAGAACGAACGTAAGGTTCCCGAGGCAGCATTAGACCCTTGGAGACAAGTCGGCTGGAGGACGATGTATTGAATCTCGACGCAATCTGAGTGTCCCATCGTCATTAGGAGGCCCTAAACGTTACAAATAACTATCATTATTGCGTCGGATTCGATGATCTAAAATCACAGGAGAACAACCATAAGGTGCCCGAGGCAGCAACAGACCCTTGGAGACAAGTAGGCTGGAGGCCGATGTATTGAATCTCGACGCAATTTGAGTTTTCCATCGTCATTACAAGGCCCTGAACGTTACAATTAACTATCATTTTTGCGTCGGATTCGAAAGTCTAGACTCACCGGAGACGGACCATGTGGTGCACGAGGCAGCGATATCCCCTTGGAGACAAGTCGGCTGGAGGCCGATGTATTGAATCTCGACGCAATTTGAGAGTTCGATCGTCATTAGGAGGCCCTGAACGTTACAATTAACAATCATTTTTGCGTCGGATTCGAAAATCTAGACTCACAGGAGAACGACCATAAGGTGCCCGAGGCAGCAATAGACCCTTGGAGACAAGTCGGCTGGAGGACGATGTATTGAATCTCGACGCAATTTGAGAGTTCCATCGGCATTACGAGGCCCTGAACGTTTCAATTAACTATCATTTTTGCGTCGGATTCGAAAATCTATACTTACAAGAAAACAACCATAAGGTGCCGGAGGCAGCATTAGACCCTTGGAGACAAGTCGGCTGGAGACCGATGTATTGAATCTCGACGCGATTTGAGTGTTCCATCGTCATTAGGAGGCCCTAAACGTTACAATTAACTATCACTTTTTGCGTCGGATTCGAAAATCTAGACTTACAAGAGAACGACCATGAGGTGCCTGAGACTGCAATATCCTCTTGGATACAAGTCGACTGGACTTCGATGTATTGAATCTCGACGCAATTTGAGTCTTCATTCGTCTTTAGGAGGCGCTGTACGTTACAATTCACTATCATTTTTGCGTCGGATTCGATAATCTAAACTCACAGGAGAACGACCATAAGGTGCCGAGGCAGCAACAGACCCTTGGAGACAAGTCGGCTGGAGGCCGATGTATTGTATCTCGACGCAATTTGAGTGTACCATCGTCATTACAAGGCCCTGAACGTTACAATTAACTATCATTTTTGCTCCGGATTCGAAAATATAGACTCACAGGAGAACGACCATAAGGAGTCGGAGGAAGCAATAGACCCTTGGAGACAAGTCGGCTGGAGGCCGATGTATTGAATCTCGACGCAATTTGAGAGTTCGATCGTCATTAGGAGGCCCTGAACGTTACAATTAACAATCATTTTTGCGTCGGATTCGAAAATCTAGACTCACAGGAGAACGACCATAAGGTGCCCGAGGCAGCAATAGATCCTTGGAGACAAGTCGGCTGGAGGACGATGTATTGAATCTCGACGCAATTTGAGAGTTCCATCGGCATTACGAGGCCCTGAACGTTTCAATTAACTATCATTTTTGCGTCGGATTCGAAAATCTAGACAAGAAAACGACCATAAGGTGCCCGAGGCAGCATTAGACCCTTGGAGACAAGTCGGCTGGAGGCCGATGTATTGAATCTCGACGCAATTTGAGTGTTCCATCGTCATTAGGAGGCCCTAAACTTTACAATTAACTATCATTTTTGCGTCGGATTCGAAAATCTAGACTTACAAGAGAACGACCATGAGGTGCCTGAGACTGCAATATCCTCTTGGATACAAGTCGACTGGAGTTCGATGTATTGAATCTCGACGCAATTTGAGTCTTCTATCGTCATTAGGAGGCGCTGAACGTTACAATTCACTATCATTTTTGCGTCGGATTCGATAATCTAAACTCACAGGAGAACGACCATAAGGTGCCGAGGCAGCAACAGACCCTTGGAGACAAGTCGGCTGGAGGCCGATGTATTGAATCTCGACGCAATATGAGTGTTCCAACGTCATTAGGAGGCCCTGAACGTTACAATTAACTATCATTTTTGCGTCGGATTTGAAAATCTAGACTTACAGGAGAAGGACCATGTGTTGCCCGAGGCAGCAATAGACCCTTGGAGACAAGTCGGCTGCAGCCCGATGTATTGTATCTCGACGCAATTTGAGTGTACCATCGTCATTACAAGGCCCTGAACGTTACAATTAACTATCATTTTTGCGTCGGATTCGAAAATATAGACTCACAGGAGAACGACCATAAGGAGCCGGAGGAAGCAATAGACCCTTGGAGACAAGTCGGCTGGAGGCCGATGTATTGAATCTCGACGCAATTTGAGTGTTGCATCGTCATTAGGAGGCCCTAAACGTTACAATTCACTATCATTTTTGCGTCGGATTCGAAAATCTAGACTCGCAGGAGAAGGACCACGTGGTGCCCGAGGCAGCAATAGGCCCTTGGAGAAGAGTCGGCTGCAGGCCGATGTATTGAATCTAGACGCAATTTGAGTGTTCCATCGTCATTAGGAGGCCCTAAACGTTACAAATAACTATCATTATTGCGTCGGATTCGATGATCTAAAATCACAGGAGAACAACCATAAGGTGCCCGAGGCAGCAACAGACCCTTGGGGACAAGTAGGCTGGAGGCCGATGTATTGAATCTCGACGCAATTTGAGTGTTCCATCGTCATTACAAGGCCCTGAACGTTACAATTAACTATCATTTTTGCGTCGGATTCGAAAATCTAGACTCACCGGAGACGGACCATGTGGTGCCCGAGGCAGCGATATCCCCTTGGAGACAAGTGGCTGGAGGCCGATGTATTGAATCTCGACGCAATTTGAGAGTTCGATCGTCATTAGGAGGCCCTGAACGTTACAATTAAGAATCATTTCTGCGTCGGATTCGAAAATCTAGACTCACAGGAGAACGACCATAAGGTGCCCGAGGCAGCAATAGACCCTTGGAGACAAGTCGGCTGGAGGCCGATGTATTGAATCTCGACGCAATCTGAGAGTTCCATCGTCATTAGGAGGCCCTAAACGTTACAATTAACTATCATTTTTGCGTCGGAATCGATAATCTAGACATACAAGAGAATGACCATAAGGTGCCAGACGCAGCAACAGACCCTTGGAGACAAGTCGGCTGGAGGCCGATGTATTGGATCTCGACGCAGTTTGAGTGTTCCATCGGCATTAGGAGGCCCTGAACGTTACAATTAACTACCACTTTTGCGTCGGATTCAAAAATCTAGACTCACAGGGGAACGACCATAAGGTGCCCGAGGCAGCAACAGACCCTTGGAGACAAGTCGGCTGGAGGCCGATGTATTGAATCTCGACGCAATTTGAGTGTTGCATCGTCATTAGGAGGCCCTAAACGTTACAATTAACTATCATTTTTGCGTCGGATTCGAAAATCTAGACTCGCAGGAGAAGGACCACGTGGTGCCCGAGGCAGCAATAGGCCCTTGGAGACAAGTCGGCTGCAGGCCGATGTATTGAATCTAGACGCAATTTGAGTGTTCCATCGTCATTACAAGGCCCTGAACATTACAATTAACAATCATTTTTGCGTCGGATTCGAAAATCTAGACTTACAAGAGAACGAACGTAAGGTTCCCGAGGCAGCATTAGACCCTTGGAGACAAGTCGGCTGGAGGACGATGTATTGAATCTCGACGCAATATGAGTGTTCCAACGTCATTAGGAGGCCCTGAACGTTACAATTAACTATCATTTTTGCGTCGGATTTGAAAATCTAGACTCACAGGAGAAGGACCATGTGTTGCCCGAGGCAGCAATAGACCCTTGGAGACAAGTCCGCTGGAGGCCGATGTATTGAATCTCGACGCAATTTGAGAGTTCCATCGGCATTAGGAGGCCCTGAACGTTACAATTAACTACCATTTTTGCGTCGGATTCAAAAATCTAGACTCACAGGAGAACGACCATAAGGTGCCCGAGGCAGCAACAGACCCTTGGAGACAAGTCGGCTGGAGGCCGATGTATTGAATCTAGACGCAATTTGAGTGTTCCATCGTCATTACAAGGCCCTGAACGTTACAATTAACAATCATTTTTGCGTCGGATTCGAAAATCTAGACTTACAAGAGAACGAACGTAAGGTTCCCGAGGCAGCATTAGACCCTTGGAGACAAGTCGGCTGGAGGACGATGTATTGAATCTCGACGCAATTTGAGTGTCCCATCGTCATTAGGAGGCCCTAAACGTTACAATTAACTATCATTATTGCGTCGGATTCGATGATCTAAAATCACAGGAGAACAACCATAAGGTGCCCGAGGCAGCAACAGACCCTTGGAGACAAGTAGGCTGGAGGCCGATGTATTGAATCTCGACGCAATTTGAGTGTTCCATCGTCATTACAAGGCCCTGAACGTTACAATTAAATATCATTTTTGCGTCGGATTCGAAAATCTAGACTCACCGGAGACGGACCATGTGGTGCCCGAGGCAGCGATATCCCCTTGGAGACAAGTCGGCTGGAGGCCGATGTATTGAATCTCGACGCAATTTGAGAGTTCGATCGTCATTAGGAGGCTCTGAACGTTACAATTAAGAATCATTTCTGCGTCGGATTCGAAAATCTAGACTCACAGGAGAACGACCATAAGGTGCCCGAGGCAGCAATAGACCCTTGGAGACAAGTCGGCTGGAGGCCGATGTATTGAATCTCGACGCAATCTGAGAGTTCCATCGTCATTAGGAGGCTCTAAACGTTACAATTAACTATCATTTTTGCGTCGGAATCGATAATCTAGACATATAAGAGAATGACCATAAGGTGCCAGACGCAGCAACAGACCCTTGGAGACAAGTCGGCTGGAGGCCGATGTATTGGATCTCGACGCAGTTTGAGTGTTCCATCGGCATTAGGAGGCCCTGAACGTTACAATTAACTACCATTTTTGCGTCGGATTCAAAAATCTAGACTCACAGGAGAACGACCATAAGGTGCCCGAGGCAGCAACAGACCCTTGGAGACAAGTCGGCTGGAGGCCGATTATTGAATCTCGACGCAATTTGAGTGTTGCATCGTCATTAGGAGGCCCTAAACGTTACAATTAACTATCATTTTTGCGTCGGATTCGAAAATCTAGACTCGCAGGAGAAGGACCACGTGGTGCCCGAGGCAGCAATAGGCCCTTGGAGACAAGTCGGCTGCAGGCCAATGTATTGAATCTAGACGCAATTTGAGTGTTCCATCGTCATTACAAGGCCCTGAACATTACAATTAACAATCATTTTTGCGTCGGATTCGAAAATCTAGACTTACTAGAGAACGAACGTAAGGTTCCCGAGGCAGCATTAGACCCTTGGAGACAAGTCGGCTGGAGGACGATGTATTGAATCTCGACGCAATTTGAGTGTCCCATCGTCATTAGGAGGCCCTAAACGTTACAATTAACTATCATTATTGCGTCGGATTCGATGATCTAAAATCACAGGAAAACAACCATAAGGTGCCGAGGCAGCAACAGACCCTTGGAGACAAGTCGGCTGGAGGCCGATGTATTGAATCTCGACGCAATATGAGTGTTCCAACGTCATTAGGAGGCCCTGAACGTTACAATTAACTATCATTTTTGCGTCGGATTTGAAAATCTAGACTCACAGGAGAAGGACCATGTGTTGCCCGAGGCAGCAATAGACCCTTGGAGACAAGTCGGCTGGAGGCCGATGTATTGAATCTCGACGCAATTTGAGTGTTGCATCGTCATTAGGAGGCCCTAAACGTTACAATTCACTATCATTTTTGCGTCGGATTCGAAAATCTAGACTCGCAGGAGAAGGACCACGTGGTGCCCGAGGCAGCAATAGGCCCTTGGAGAAGAGTCGGCTGCAGGCCGATGTATTGAATCTAGACGCAATTTGAGTGTTCCATCGTCATTAGGAGGCCCTAAACGTTACAAATAACTATCATTATTGCGTCGGATTCGATGATCTAAAATCACAGGAGAACAACCATAAGGTGCCCGAGGCAGCAACAGACCCTTGGGGACAAGTAGGCTGGAGGCCGATGTATTGAATCTCGACGCAATTTGAGTGTTCCATCGTCATTACAAGGCCCTGAACGTTACAATTAACTATCATTTTTGCGTCGGATTCGAAAATCTAGACTCACCGGAGACGGACCATGTGGTGCCCGAGGCAGCGATATCCCCTTGGAGACAAGTGGCTGGAGGCCGATGTATTGAATCTCGACGCAATTTGAGAGTTCGATCGTCATTAGGAGGCCCTGAACGTTACAATTAAGAATCATTTCTGCGTCGGATTCGAAAATCTAGACTCACAGGAGAACGACCATAAGGTGCCCGAGGCAGCAATAGACCCTTGGAGACAAGTCGGCTGGAGGCCGATGTATTGAATCTCGACGCAATCTGAGAGTTCCATCGTCATTAGGAGGCCCTAAACGTTACAATTAACTATCATTTTTGCGTCGGAATCGATAATCTAGACATACAAGAGAATGACCATAAGGTGCCAGACGCAGCAACAGACCCTTGGAGACAAGTCGGCTGGAGGCCGATGTATTGGATCTCGACGCAGTTTGAGTGTTCCATCGGCATTAGGAGGCCCTGAACGTTACAATTAACTACCACTTTTGCGTCGGATTCAAAAATCTAGACTCACAGGGGAACGACCATAAGGTGCCCGAGGCAGCAACAGACCCTTGGAGACAAGTCGGCTGGAGGCCGATGTATTGAATCTCGACGCAATTTGAGTGTTGCATCGTCATTAGGAGGCCCTAAACGTTACAATTAACTATCATTTTTGCGTCGGATTCGAAAATCTAGACTCGCAGGAGAAGGACCACGTGGTGCCCGAGGCAGCAATAGGCCCTTGGAGACAAGTCGGCTGCAGGCCGATGTATTGAATCTAGACGCAATTTGAGTGTTCCATCGTCATTACAAGGCCCTGAACATTACAATTAACAATCATTTTTGCGTCGGATTCGAAAATCTAGACTTACAAGAGAACGAACGTAAGGTTCCCGAGGCAGCATTAGACCCTTGGAGACAAGTCGGCTGGAGGACGATGTATTGAATCTCGACGCAATATGAGTGTTCCAACGTCATTAGGAGGCCCTGAACGTTACAATTAACTATCATTTTTGCGTCGGATTTGAAAATCTAGACTCACAGGAGAAGGACCATGTGTTGCCCGAGGCAGCAATAGACCCTTGGAGACAAGTCCGCTGGAGGCCGATGTATTGAATCTCGACGCAATTTGAGAGTTCCATCGGCATTAGGAGGCCCTGAACGTTACAATTAACTACCATTTTTGCGTCGGATTCAAAAATCTAGACTCACAGGAGAACGACCATAAGGTGCCCGAGGCAGCAACAGACCCTTGGAGACAAGTCGGCTGGAGGCCGATGTATTGAATCTAGACGCAATTTGAGTGTTCCATCGTCATTACAAGGCCCTGAACGTTACAATTAACAATCATTTTTGCGTCGGATTCGAAAATCTAGACTTACAAGAGAACGAACGTAAGGTTCCCGAGGCAGCATTAGACCCTTGGAGACAAGTCGGCTGGAGGACGATGTATTGAATCTCGACGCAATCTGAGTGTCCCATCGTCATTAGGAGGCCCTAAACGTTACAAATAACTATCATTATTGCGTCGGATTCGATGATCTAAAATCACAGGAGAACAACCATAAGGTGCCCGAGGCAGCAACAGACCCTTGGAGACAAGTAGGCTGGAGGCCGATGTATTGAATCTCGACGCAATTTGAGTTTTCCATCGTCATTACAAGGCCCTGAACGTTACAATTAACTATCATTTTTGCGTCGGATTCGAAAGTCTAGACTCACCGGAGACGGACCATGTGGTGCACGAGGCAGCGATATCCCCTTGGAGACAAGTCGGCTGGAGGCCGATGTATTGAATCTCGACGCAATTTGAGAGTTCGATCGTCATTAGGAGGCCCTGAACGTTACAATTAACAATCATTTTTGCGTCGGATTCGAAAATCTAGACTCACAGGAGAACGACCATAAGGTGCCCGAGGCAGCAATAGACCCTTGGAGACAAGTCGGCTGGAGGACGATGTATTGAATCTCGACGCAATTTGAGAGTTCCATCGGCATTACGAGGCCCTGAACGTTTCAATTAACTATCATTTTTGCGTCGGATTCGAAAATCTATACTTACAAGAAAACAACCATAAGGTGCCGGAGGCAGCATTAGACCCTTGGAGACAAGTCGGCTGGAGACCGATGTATTGAATCTCGACGCGATTTGAGTGTTCCATCGTCATTAGGAGGCCCTAAACGTTACAATTAACTATCACTTTTTGCGTCGGATTCGAAAATCTAGACTTACAAGAGAACGACCATGAGGTGCCTGAGACTGCAATATCCTCTTGGATACAAGTCGACTGGACTTCGATGTATTGAATCTCGACGCAATTTGAGTCTTCATTCGTCTTTAGGAGGCGCTGTACGTTACAATTCACTATCATTTTTGCGTCGGATTCGATAATCTAAACTCACAGGAGAACGACCATAAGGTGCCGAGGCAGCAACAGACCCTTGGAGACAAGTCGGCTGGAGGCCGATGTATTGTATCTCGACGCAATTTGAGTGTACCATCGTCATTACAAGGCCCTGAACGTTACAATTAACTATCATTTTTGCTCCGGATTCGAAAATATAGACTCACAGGAGAACGACCATAAGGAGTCGGAGGAAGCAATAGACCCTTGGAGACAAGTCGGCTGGAGGCCGATGTATTGAATCTCGACGCAATTTGAGAGTTCGATCGTCATTAGGAGGCCCTGAACGTTACAATTAACAATCATTTTTGCGTCGGATTCGAAAATCTAGACTCACAGGAGAACGACCATAAGGTGCCCGAGGCAGCAATAGATCCTTGGAGACAAGTCGGCTGGAGGACGATGTATTGAATCTCGACGCAATTTGAGAGTTCCATCGGCATTACGAGGCCCTGAACGTTTCAATTAACTATCATTTTTGCGTCGGATTCGAAAATCTAGACAAGAAAACGACCATAAGGTGCCCGAGGCAGCATTAGACCCTTGGAGACAAGTCGGCTGGAGGCCGATGTATTGAATCTCGACGCAATTTGAGTGTTCCATCGTCATTAGGAGGCCCTAAACTTTACAATTAACTATCATTTTTGCGTCGGATTCGAAAATCTAGACTTACAAGAGAACGACCATGAGGTGCCTGAGACTGCAATATCCTCTTGGATACAAGTCGACTGGAGTTCGATGTATTGAATCTCGACGCAATTTGAGTCTTCTATCGTCATTAGGAGGCGCTGAACGTTACAATTCACTATCATTTTTGCGTCGGATTCGATAATCTAAACTCACAGGAGAACGACCATAAGGTGCCGAGGCAGCAACAGACCCTTGGAGACAAGTCGGCTGGAGGCCGATGTATTGAATCTCGACGCAATATGAGTGTTCCAACGTCATTAGGAGGCCCTGAACGTTACAATTAACTATCATTTTTGCGTCGGATTTGAAAATCTAGACTTACAGGAGAAGGACCATGTGTTGCCCGAGGCAGCAATAGACCCTTGGAGACAAGTCGGCTGCAGCCCGATGTATTGTATCTCGACGCAATTTGAGTGTACCATCGTCATTACAAGGCCCTGAACGTTACAATTAACTATCATTTTTGCGTCGGATTCGAAAATATAGACTCACAGGAGAACGACCATAAGGAGCCGGAGGAAGCAATAGACCCTTGGAGACAAGTCGGCTGGAGGCCGATGTATTGAATCTCGACGCAATTTGAGTGTTGCATCGTCATTAGGAGGCCCTAAACGTTACAATTCACTATCATTTTTGCGTCGGATTCGAAAATCTAGACTCGCAGGAGAAGGACCACGTGGTGCCCGAGGCAGCAATAGGCCCTTGGAGAAGAGTCGGCTGCAGGCCGATGTATTGAATCTAGACGCAATTTGAGTGTTCCATCGTCATTAGGAGGCCCTAAACGTTACAAATAACTATCATTATTGCGTCGGATTCGATGATCTAAAATCACAGGAGAACAACCATAAGGTGCCCGAGGCAGCAACAGACCCTTGGGGACAAGTAGGCTGGAGGCCGATGTATTGAATCTCGACGCAATTTGAGTGTTCCATCGTCATTACAAGGCCCTGAACGTTACAATTAACTATCATTTTTGCGTCGGATTCGAAAATCTAGACTCACCGGAGACGGACCATGTGGTGCCCGAGGCAGCGATATCCCCTTGGAGACAAGTGGCTGGAGGCCGATGTATTGAATCTCGACGCAATTTGAGAGTTCGATCGTCATTAGGAGGCCCTGAACGTTACAATTAAGAATCATTTCTGCGTCGGATTCGAAAATCTAGACTCACAGGAGAACGACCATAAGGTGCCCGAGGCAGCAATAGACCCTTGGAGACAAGTCGGCTGGAGGCCGATGTATTGAATCTCGACGCAATCTGAGAGTTCCATCGTCATTAGGAGGCCCTAAACGTTACAATTAACTATCATTTTTGCGTCGGAATCGATAATCTAGACATACAAGAGAATGACCATAAGGTGCCAGACGCAGCAACAGACCCTTGGAGACAAGTCGGCTGGAGGCCGATGTATTGGATCTCGACGCAGTTTGAGTGTTCCATCGGCATTAGGAGGCCCTGAACGTTACAATTAACTACCACTTTTGCGTCGGATTCAAAAATCTAGACTCACAGGGGAACGACCATAAGGTGCCCGAGGCAGCAACAGACCCTTGGAGACAAGTCGGCTGGAGGCCGATGTATTGAATCTCGACGCAATTTGAGTGTTGCATCGTCATTAGGAGGCCCTAAACGTTACAATTAACTATCATTTTTGCGTCGGATTCGAAAATCTAGACTCGCAGGAGAAGGACCACGTGGTGCCCGAGGCAGCAATAGGCCCTTGGAGACAAGTCGGCTGCAGGCCGATGTATTGAATCTAGACGCAATTTGAGTGTTCCATCGTCATTACAAGGCCCTGAACATTACAATTAACAATCATTTTTGCGTCGGATTCGAAAATCTAGACTTACAAGAGAACGAACGTAAGGTTCCCGAGGCAGCATTAGACCCTTGGAGACAAGTCGGCTGGAGGACGATGTATTGAATCTCGACGCAATATGAGTGTTCCAACGTCATTAGGAGGCCCTGAACGTTACAATTAACTATCATTTTTGCGTCGGATTTGAAAATCTAGACTCACAGGAGAAGGACCATGTGTTGCCCGAGGCAGCAATAGACCCTTGGAGACAAGTCCGCTGGAGGCCGATGTATTGAATCTCGACGCAATTTGAGAGTTCCATCGGCATTAGGAGGCCCTGAACGTTACAATTAACTACCATTTTTGCGTCGGATTCAAAAATCTAGACTCACAGGAGAACGACCATAAGGTGCCCGAGGCAGCAACAGACCCTTGGAGACAAGTCGGCTGGAGGCCGATGTATTGAATCTAGACGCAATTTGAGTGTTCCATCGTCATTACAAGGCCCTGAACGTTACAATTAACAATCATTTTTGCGTCGGATTCGAAAATCTAGACTTACAAGAGAACGAACGTAAGGTTCCCGAGGCAGCATTAGACCCTTGGAGACAAGTCGGCTGGAGGACGATGTATTGAATCTCGACGCAATCTGAGTGTCCCATCGTCATTAGGAGGCCCTAAACGTTACAAATAACTATCATTATTGCGTCGGTTTCGATGATCTAAAATCACAGGAGAACAACCATAAGGTGCCCGAGGCAGCAACAGACCCTTGGAGACAAGTAGGCTGGAGGCCGATGTATTGAATCTCGACGCAATTTGAGTTTTCCATCGTCATTACAAGGCCCTGAACGTTACAATTAACTATCATTTTTGCGTCGGATTCGAAAGTCTAGACTCACCGGAGACGGACCATGTGGTGCACGAGGCAGCGATATCCCCTTGGAGACAAGTCGGCTGGAGGCCGATGTATTGAATCTCGACGCAATTTGAGAGTTCGATCGTCATTAGGAGGCCCTGAACGTTACAATTAACAATCATTTTTGCGTCGGATTCGAAAATCTAGACTCACAGGAGAACGACCATAAGGTGCCCGAGGCAGCAATAGACCCTTGGAGACAAGTCGGCTGGAGGACGATGTATTGAATCTCGACGCAATTTGAGAGTTCCATCGGCATTACGAGGCCCTGAACGTTTCAATTAACTATCATTTTTGCGTCGGATTCGAAAATCTATACTTACAAGAAAACAACCATAAGGTGCCGGAGGCAGCATTAGACCCTTGGAGACAAGTCGGCTGGAGACCGATGTATTGAATCTCGACGCGATTTGAGTGTTCCATCGTCATTAGGAGGCCCTAAACGTTACAATTAACTATCACTTTTTGCGTCGGATTCGAAAATCTAGACTTACAAGAGAACGACCATGAGGTGCCTGAGACTGCAATATCCTCTTGGATACAAGTCGACTGGACTTCGATGTATTGAATCTCGACGCAATTTGAGTCTTCATTCGTCTTTAGGAGGCGCTGTACGTTACAATTCACTATCATTTTTGCGTCGGATTCGATAATCTAAACTCACAGGAGAACGACCATAAGGTGCCGAGGCAGCAACAGACCCTTGGAGACAAGTCGGCTGGAGGCCGATGTATTGAATCTCGACGCAATATGAGTGTTCCAACGTCATTAGGAGGCCCTGAACGTTACAATTAACCATCACTTTTGCGTCGGATTTGAAAATCTAGACTCACAGGAGAAGGACCATGTGTTGCCCGAGGCAGCAATAGACCCTTGGAGACAAGTCGGCTGCAGCCCGATGTATTGTATCTCGACGCAATTTGAGTGTACCATCGTCATTACAAGGCCCTGAACGTTACAATTAACTATCATTTTTGCTCCGGATTCGAAAATATAGACTCACAGGAGAACGACCATAAGGAGTCGGAGGAAGCAATAGACCCTTGGAGACAAGTCGGCTGGAGGCCGATGTATTGAATCTCGACGCAATTTGAGAGTTCGATCGTCATTAGGAGGCCCTGAACGTTACAATTAACAATCATTTTTGCGTCGGATTCGAAAATCTAGACTCACAGGAGAACGACCATAAGGTGCCCGAGGCAGCAATAGATCCTTGGAGACAAGTCGGCTGGAGGACGATGTATTGAATCTCGACGCAATTTGAGAGTTCCATCGGCATTACGAGGCCCTGAACGTTTCAATTAACTATCATTTTTGCGTCGGATTCGAAAATCTAGACAAGAAAACGACCATAAGGTGCCCGAGGCAGCATTAGACCCTTGGAGACAAGTCGGCTGGAGGCCGATGTATTGAATCTCGACGCAATTTGAGTGTTCCATCGTCATTAGGAGGCCCTAAACTTTACAATTAACTATCATTTTTGCGTCGGATTCGAAAATCTAGACTTACAAGAGAACGACCATGAGGTGCCTGAGACTGCAATATCCTCTTGGATACAAGTCGACTGGAGTTCGATGTATTGAATCTCGACGCAATTTGAGTCTTCTATCGTCATTAGGAGGCGCTGAACGTTACAATTCACTATCATTTTTGCGTCGGATTCGATAATCTAAACTCACAGGAGAACGACCATAAGGTGCCGAGGCAGCAACAGACCCTTGGAGACAAGTCGGCTGGAGGCCGATGTATTGAATCTCGACGCAATATGAGTGTTCCAACGTCATTAGGAGGCCCTGAACGTTACAATTAACTATCATTTTTGCGTCGGATTTGAAAATCTAGACTTACAGGAGAAGGACCATGTGTTGCCCGAGGCAGCAATAGACCCTTGGAGACAAGTCGGCTGCAGCCCGATGTATTGTATCTCGACGCAATTTGAGTGTACCATCGTCATTACAAGGCCCTGAACGTTACAATTAACTATCATTTTTGCGTCGGATTCGAAAATATAGACTCACAGGAGAACGACCATAAGGAGCCGGAGGAAGCAATAGACCCTTGGAGACAAGTCGGCTGGAGGCCGATGTATTGAATCTCGACGCAATTTGAGTGTTCGATCGTCATTAGGAGGCCCTGAACGTTACAATTAACAATCATTTTTGCGTCGGATTCGAAAATCTAGACTCACAGGAGAACGACCATAAGGTGCCCGAGGCAGCAATAGACCCTTGGAGACAAGTCGGCTGGAGGACGATGTATTGAATCTCGACGCAATTTGAGAGTTCCATCGGCATTACGAGGCCCTGAACGTTTCAATTAACTATCATTTTTGCGTCGGATTCGAAAATCTAGACAAGAAAACGACCATAAGGTGCCCGAGGCAATATTAGACCCTTGGAGACAAGTCGGCTGGAGGCCGATGTATTGAATCTCGACGCAATTTGAGTGTTCCATCGTCATTAGGAGGCCCTAAACGTTACAATTAACTATCATTTTTGCGTCGGATTCGAAAATCTAGACAAGAAAACGACCATAAGGTGCCCGAGGCAGCATTAGACCCTTGGAGACAAGTCGGCTGGAGGCCGATGTATTGAATCTCGACGCAATTTGAGTGTTCCATCGTCATTAGGAGGCCCTAAACGTTACAATTAACTATCATTTTTGCGTCTGATTCGAAAATCTAGACACACCGGAGACGGACCATGTGGTGGCCGAGGCAGCGATATTCCATTGGAGACAAGTCGGCTGGAGGCCGATGTATTGAATCTCGACGCAATTTGAGAGTTCCATCGTCATTAGGAGGCCCTGAACGTTACAATTAACAATAATTTTTGCGTCGGATTCGGAAATCTAGACTCACAGGAGAACGACCATAAGGTGCCCGAGGCAGCAACAGACCCTTGGAGACAAGTCGGCTGGCGGCCCATGTATTGAATCTCGACGCAATTTGAGTGTTCCATCGTCATTAGGAGGCCCTAAAAGATACAATTAACTATCATTTTTGCGTCGGATTCGATAATCTAGACATACAAGAGAATGACCATAAGGTGCCCGAGACAGCAACAGACCCTTGGAGACAAGTCGGCTGGAGGCCGATGTATTGAATCTCGACGCAATCTGAGAGTTCCATCGTCATTAGGAGGCCCTGAACGTTACAATTAACAATAATTTTTGCGTCGGATTCGGAAATCTAGACTCACAGGAGAACGACCATAAGGTGCCCGAGGCAGCAACAGACCCTTGGAGACAAGTCGGCTGGAGGCCGATGTATTGGAACTCGACGCAATTTGAGTGTTCCATCGGCATTAGGAGGCCCTGAACGTTACAACTAACTATCATTTTTGCGTCGGATTCGAAAATTCAGACTCACAGGAGAACGACCATAAGGTGCCCGAGGCAGCAACAGACCCTTGGAGACAAGACGGCTCGAGGCCCATGTATTGAATCTCGACGCAATTTGAGTGTTCCATCGTCATTAGGAGGCCCTAAACGTTACAATTAACTATCATTTTTGCGTCGGATTCGAAAATCTAGACTCACCGGAAACGGACCATGTGGTGCCCGAGGCAGCGATATCCCCTTGGAGACAAGTCGGCTGGAGGCCGATGTATTGAATCTCGACGCAATTTGAGAGTTCCATCGTCATTAGGAGGCCCTGAACGTTTCAACTAACTATCATTTTTGCGTCGGATTCGAAAATCTAGACTTACAAGAGAACGACCATAAGGTTCCCGAGGCAGCATTAGACCCTTTGAGACAAGTTGGCTGGAGGTCGATGTATTGAATCTCGACGCAATTTGAGTGTTCCATCGTCATTAGGAGACCCTAATCGTTACAATTAACTATCACTTTTGCGTTCGATTCGATAATCTAGACATACAAGAGAATGACCATAAGGTGCCCGAGGCAGCAACAGACCCTTGGAGACAAGTCGGCTGGAGGCCGATGTATTGGATCTCGACCCAATTTGAGTGTTCCATCGACATTAGGAGGCCCTGAACGTTACAATTAATTATCATTTTTGCGTCGGATTCGAAAATCTAGACTCACAGGAGAACGACCACAAGGTGCCCGAGGCAGCAACAGACCCTTGGAGACAAGTCGGCTGGAGGCCGATGTATTGAATGTCGACGCAATTTGAGTGTTCCATCGTCATTAGGAGGCATTAAACGTTACAATTCACTATCATTTTCGCGTCGGATTCGAAAATCTAGACTCACAGGAGAAGGACCATGTGGTGCCCGAGGCAGCAATAGACCCTTGGAGACAAGTCGGCTGCAGGCCGATGTATTGAATCTCGACGCAATTTGAGTGTTCCATCGTCACTACAAGGCCCTGAACGTTACAATTAACTATCATTTTTGCGTCGGATTCGAAAATCTAGACTCACAGGAGAACGACCATAAGGTGCCCGAGGCAGCAATAGACCCTTGGAAACAAGTCGGCTGGAGGACGATGTATTGAATCTCGACGCAATTGGAGAGTTCCATCGGCATTAGGAGGCCCTGAACGTTTCAATTAACTATCATTTTTGCGTCGGATTCGAAAATCTAGACTTACAAGAGAACGACCATAAGGTGCCCGAGGCAGCATTAGACCCTTGGAGACATGTCGGCTGGAGGCCGATGTATTGAATATCGACGTAATTTGAGAGTTCCATCGTCATTAGGAGGCCCTGAACGTTACAATTAACTATCATTTTTGCGTCGAATTCGAAAATCTAGACTCACCGGAGACGGACCATGTGGTGCCCGAGGCAGCGATATCCCCTTGGAGATAAGTCGGCTGGAGGCCGATGTATTGAATCTCGACGCAATTTGAGAGTTCCATCGTCATTAGGAGGCCCTGAACGTTACAATTAACTATCATTTTTGCGTCGGATTCGAAAATCTAGACTCACAGGAGAACGACCATAAGGTGCCCGAGGCAGCAATAGACCATTGGAGACGAGTCGGCTGCAGGCCGATGTATTGAATCTCGACGCAAACTGAGAGTTCCATCGTCATTAGGAGGCCGTAAACGTTACAATTAACTATCATTTTTGCGTCGGAATCGATAATCTAGACATACAAGAGAATGACCATATGGTGCCCGACGCAGCAACAGACCCTTGGAGACAAGTCGGCTGGAGGCCGATGTATTGAATCTCGTCGCAATTTGAGAGTTCCATCGTCATTAGGAGGCCCTGAACGTTACAATTAACAATAATTTTTGCGTCGGATTCGGAAATCTAGACTCACAGGAGAACGACCATAAGGTGCCCGAGGCAGCAACAGACCCTTGGAGACAAGTCGGCTGGAGGCCGATGTATTGAATCTCGACGCAATTTGAGTGTTCCATCGTCATTAGGAGGCCCTAAACGATACAATTAACTATCATTTTTGCGTCGGATTCGATAATCTAGACATACAAGAGAATGACCATAAGGTGCCCGAGGCAGCAACAGACCCTTGGAGACAAGTCGGCTGGAGGCCCATGTATTGAATCTCGACGCAATTTGAGTGTTCCATCGTCATTAGGAGGCCCTAAACGTTACAATTAACTATCATTTTTGCGTCGGATTCGAAAATCTAGACTCACCGGAGACGGACCATGTGGTGCCCGAGGCAGCGATATCCCCTTGGAGACAAGTCGGCTGGAGGCCGATGTATTAAATCTCGACGCAATTTGAGAGTTCCATCGTCATTAGGAGGCCCTGAACGTTACAATTAACAGTCATTTTTGCGTCGGATTCGAAAATCTAGACTCACAGGAGAATGACCATAAGGTGCCCGAGGCAGCAATAGACCCTTGGAGACAAGTCGGCTGGAGGACGATGAATTGAATCTCGACGCAATTTGAGAGTTCCATCGTCATTAGGAGGCCCTGAACGTTTCAATTAACTATCATTTTTGCGTCGGATTCGAAAATCTAGACTTACAAGAGAACGACCATAAGGTTCCCGAGGCAGCATTAGACCCTTTGAGGCAAGTGGGCTGGAGGTCGATGTATTGAATCTCGACGCAATTTGAGTGTTCCATCGTCATTAGGAGACCCTAATCGTTACAATTAACTATCACTTTTGCGTCGGATTCGATAATCTAGACATACAAGAGAATGACCATAAGGTGCCCGATCCAGCAACAGATCCTTGGAGACAAGTCGGCTGGAGGCCGATGTATTGGATCTCGACCCAATTTGAGTGTTCCATCGGCATTAGGAGGCCCTGAACGTTACAATTAATTATCATTTTTGCGTCGGATTCGAAAATCTAGACTCACAGGAGAACGACCATAAGGTGCCCGAGGCAGCAACAGACCCTTGGAGACAAGTCGGCTGGAGGCCGATGTATTGAATGTCGACGCAATTTGAGTGTTCCATCGACATTAGGAGGCCCTGAACGTTACAATTAACTATCATTTTTGCGTCGGATTCGAAAATCTAGACTCACAGGAGAACGACCATAAGGTGCCCGAGGCAGCAATAGACCCTTGGAGACAAGTCGGCTGGAGGACGATGAATTGAATCTCGACGCAATTTGAGAGTTCCATCGTCATTAGGAGGCCCTGAACGTTTCAATTAACTATCATTTTTGCGTCGGATTCGAAAATCTAGACTTACAAGAGAACGACCATAAGGTTCCCGAGGCAGCATTAGACCCTTTGAGGCAAGTGGGCTGGAGGTCGATGTATTGAATCTCGACGCAATTTGAGTGTTCCATCGTCATTAGGAGGCCCTAAACGTTACAATTAACTGTCACTTTTTGCGTCGGATTCGAAAATCTAGACTTACAAGAGAACGACCATGAGGTGCCTGAGACTGCAATATCCTCTTGGATACAAGTCGACTGGAGTTCGATGTATTGAATCTCGACGCAATTTGAGTCTTCTATCGTCTTTAGGAGGCGCTGAACGTTACAATTCACTATCATTTTTGCGTCGGATTCGATAATCTAAACTCACAGGAGAACGACCATAAGGTGCCGAGGCAGCAACAGACCCTTGGAGACAAGTCGGCTGGAGGCCGATGTATTGAATCTCGACGCAATATGAGTGTTCCAACGTCATTAGGAGGCCCTGAACGTTACAATTAACCATCATTTTTGCGTCGGATTTGAAAATCTAGACTCACAGGAGAAGGACCATGTGTTGCCCGAGGCAGCAATAGACCCTTGGAGACAAGTCGGCTGCAGCCCGATGTATTGTATCTCGACGCAATTTGAGTGTACCATCGTCATTACAAGGCCCTGAACGTTACAATTAACTATCATTTTTGCGTCTGATTCGAAAATCTAGACACACCGGAGACGGACCATGTGGTGGCCGAGGCAGCGATATTCCCTTGGAGACAAGTCGGCTGGAGGCCGATGTATTGAATCTCGACGCAATTTGAGAGTTCCATCGTCATTAGGAGGCCCTGAACGTTACAATTAACAATAATTTTTGCGTCGGATTCGGAAATCTAGACTCACAGGAGAACGACCATAAGGTGCCCGAGGCAGCAACAGACCCTTGGAGACAAGTCGGCTTCAGGCCCATGTATTGAATCTCGACGCAATTTGAGTGTTCCATCGTCATTAGGAGGCCCTAAACGATACAATTAACTATCACTTTTGCGTCGGATTCGATAATCTAGACATACAAGAGAATGACCATAAGGTGCCCTAGGCAGCAACAGACCCTTGGAGACAAGTCGGCTGGAGGCCGATGTATTGATTCTCGACGCAATCTGAGAGTTCCATCGTCATTAGGAGGCCCTAAACGATACAATTAACTATCATTTTTGCGTCGGATTCGATAATCTAGACATACAAGAGAATGACCATAAGGTGCCCGAGGCAGCAACAGACCCTTGGAGACAAGTCGGCTGGAGGCCGATGTATTGGAACTCGACGCAATTTGAGTGTTCCATCGGCATTAGGAGGCCCTGGACGTTACAACTAACTATCATTTTTGCGTCGGATTCGAAAATTCAGACTCACAGGAGAACGACCATAAGGTGCCCGAGGCAGCAACAGACCCTTGGAGACAAGACGGCTCGAGGCCCATGTATTGAATCTCGACGCAATTTGAGTGTTCCATCGTCATTAGGAGGCCCTAAACGTTACAATTAACTACCATTTTTGCGTCTGATTCGAAAATCTACACACACCGGAGACGGACCATGTGGTGGCCGAGGCAGCGATATTCCCTTGGAGACAAGTCGGCTGGAGGCCGATGTATTGAATCTCGACGCAATTTGAGAGTTCCATCGTCATTAGGAGGCCCTGAACGTTACAATTCACTATCATTTTTGCGTCGGATTCGAAAATCTAGACTTACAAGAGAACGACCATGAGGTGCCTGAGACTGCAATATCCTCTTGGATACAAGTCGACTGGAGTTCGATGTATTGAATCTCGACGCAATTTGAGTCTTCTATCGTCATTAGGAGGCGCTGAACGTTACAATTCACTATCATTTTTGCGTCGGATTCGATAATCTAAACTCACAGGAGAACGACCATAAGGTGCCGAGGCAGCAACAGACCCTTGGAGACAAGTCGGCTGGAGGCCGATGTATTGAATCTCGACGCAATATGAGTGTTCCAACGTCATTAGGAGGCCCTGAACGTTACAATTAACTATCATTTTTGCGTCGGATTTGAAAATCTAGACTTACAGGAGAAGGACCATGTGTTGCCCGAGGCAGCAATAGACCCTTGGAGACAAGTCGGCTGCAGCCCGATGTATTGTATCTCGACGCAATTTGAGTGTACCATCGTCATTACAAGGCCCTGAACGTTACAATTAACTATCATTTTTGCGTCGGATTCGAAAATATAGACTCACAGGAGAACGACCATAAGGAGCCGGAGGAAGCAATAGACCCTTGGAGACAAGTCGGCTGGAGGCCGATGTATTGAATCTCGACGCAATTTGAGTGTTCGATCGTCATTAGGAGGCCCTGAACGTTACAATTAACAATCATTTTTGCGTCGGATTCGAAAATCTAGACTCACAGGAGAACGACCATAAGGTGCCCGAGGCAGCAATAGACCCTTGGAGACAAGTCGGCTGGAGGACGATGTATTGAATCTCGACGCAATTTGAGAGTTCCATCGGCATTACGAGGCCCTGAACGTTTCAATTAACTATCATTTTTGCGTCGGATTCGAAAATCTAGACAAGAAAACGACCATAAGGTGCCCGAGGCAATATTAGACCCTTGGAGACAAGTCGGCTGGAGGCCGATGTATTGAATCTCGACGCAATTTGAGTGTTCCATCGTCATTAGGAGGCCCTAAACGTTACAATTAACTATCATTTTTGCGTCGGATTCGAAAATCTAGACAAGAAAACGACCATAAGGTGCCCGAGGCAGCATTAGACCCTTGGAGACAAGTCGGCTGGAGGCCGATGTATTGAATCTCGACGCAATTTGAGTGTTCCATCGTCATTAGGAGGCCCTAAACGTTACAATTAACTATCATTTTTGCGTCTGATTCGAAAATCTAGACACACCGGAGACGGACCATGTGGTGGCCGAGGCAGCGATATTCCATTGGAGACAAGTCGGCTGGAGGCCGATGTATTGAATCTCGACGCAATTTGAGAGTTCCATCGTCATTAGGAGGCCCTGAACGTTACAATTAACAATAATTTTTGCGTCGGATTCGGAAATCTAGACTCACAGGAGAACGACCATAAGGTGCCCGAGGCAGCAACAGACCCTTGGAGACAAGTCGGCTGGCGGCCCATGTATTGAATCTCGACGCAATTTGAGTGTTCCATCGTCATTAGGAGGCCCTAAAAGATACAATTAACTATCATTTTTGCGTCGGATTCGATAATCTAGACATACAAGAGAATGACCATAAGGTGCCCGAGACAGCAACAGACCCTTGGAGACAAGTCGGCTGGAGGCCGATGTATTGAATCTCGACGCAATCTGAGAGTTCCATCGTCATTAGGAGGCCCTGAACGTTACAATTAACAATAATTTTTGCGTCGGATTCGGAAATCTAGACTCACAGGAGAACGACCATAAGGTGCCCGAGGCAGCAACAGACCCTTGGAGACAAGTCGGCTGGAGGCCGATGTATTGGAACTCGACGCAATTTGAGTGTTCCATCGGCATTAGGAGGCCCTGAACGTTACAACTAACTATCATTTTTGCGTCGGATTCGAAAATTCAGACTCACAGGAGAACGACCATAAGGTGCCCGAGGCAGCAACAGACCCTTGGAGACAAGACGGCTCGAGGCCCATGTATTGAATCTCGACGCAATTTGAGTGTTCCATCGTCATTAGGAGGCCCTAAACGTTACAATTAACTATCATTTTTGCGTCGGATTCGAAAATCTAGACTCACCGGAAACGGACCATGTGGTGCCCGAGGCAGCGATATCCCCTTGGAGACAAGTCGGCTGGAGGCCGATGTATTGAATCTCGACGCAATTTGAGAGTTCCATCGTCATTAGGAGGCCCTGAACGTTTCAACTAACTATCATTTTTGCGTCGGATTCGAAAATCTAGACTTACAAGAGAACGACCATAAGGTTCCCGAGGCAGCATTAGACCCTTTGAGACAAGTTGGCTGGAGGTCGATGTATTGAATCTCGACGCAATTTGAGTGTTCCATCGTCATTAGGAGACCCTAATCGTTACAATTAACTATCACTTTTGCGTTCGATTCGATAATCTAGACATACAAGAGAATGACCATAAGGTGCCCGAGGCAGCAACAGACCCTTGGAGACAAGTCGGCTGGAGGCCGATGTATTGGATCTCGACCCAATTTGAGTGTTCCATCGACATTAGGAGGCCCTGAACGTTACAATTAATTATCATTTTTGCGTCGGATTCGAAAATCTAGACTCACAGGAGAACGACCACAAGGTGCCCGAGGCAGCAACAGACCCTTGGAGACAAGTCGGCTGGAGGCCGATGTATTGAATGTCGACGCAATTTGAGTGTTCCATCGTCATTAGGAGGCATTAAACGTTACAATTCACTATCATTTTCGCGTCGGATTCGAAAATCTAGACTCACAGGAGAAGGACCATGTGGTGCCCGAGGCAGCAATAGACCCTTGGAGACAAGTCGGCTGCAGGCCGATGTATTGAATCTCGACGCAATTTGAGTGTTCCATCGTCACTACAAGGCCCTGAACGTTACAATTAACTATCATTTTTGCGTCGGATTCGAAAATCTAGACTCACAGGAGAACGACCATAAGGTGCCCGAGGCAGCAATAGACCCTTGGAAACAAGTCGGCTGGAGGACGATGTATTGAATCTCGACGCAATTGGAGAGTTCCATCGGCATTAGGAGGCCCTGAACGTTTCAATTAACTATCATTTTTGCGTCGGATTCGAAAATCTAGACTTACAAGAGAACGACCATAAGGTGCCCGAGGCAGCATTAGACCCTTGGAGACATGTCGGCTGGAGGCCGATGTATTGAATATCGACGCAATTTGAGAGTTCCATCGTCATTAGGAGGCCCTGAACGTTACAATTAACTATCATTTTTGCGTCGAATTCGAAAATCTAGACTCACCGGAGACGGACCATGTGGTGCCCGAGGCAGCGATATCCCCTTGGAGATAAGTCGGCTGGAGGCCGATGTATTGAATCTCGACGCAATTTGAGAGTTCCATCGTCATTAGGAGGCCCTGAACGTTACAATTAACTATCATTTTTGCGTCGGATTCGAAAATCTAGACTCACAGGAGAACGACCATAAGGTGCCCGAGGCAGCAATAGACCATTGGAGACGAGTCGGCTGCAGGCCGATGTATTGAATCTCGACGCAAACTGAGAGTTCCATCGTCATTAGGAGGCCGTAAACGTTACAATTAACTATCATTTTTGCGTCGGAATCGATAATCTAGACATACAAGAGAATGACCATATGGTGCCCGACGCAGCAACAGACCCTTGGAGACAAGTCGGCTGGAGGCCGATGTATTGAATCTCGTCGCAATTTGAGAGTTCCATCGTCATTAGGAGGCCCTGAACGTTACAATTAACAATAATTTTTGCGTCGGATTCGGAAATCTAGACTCACAGGAGAACGACCATAAGGTGCCCGAGGCAGCAACAGACCCTTGGAGACAAGTCGGCTGGAGGCCGATGTATTGAATCTCGACGCAATTTGAGTGTTCCATCGTCATTAGGAGGCCCTAAACGATACAATTAACTATCATTTTTGCGTCGGATTCGATAATCTAGACATACAAGAGAATGACCATAAGGTGCCCGAGGCAGCAACAGACCCTTGGAGACAAGTCGGCTGGAGGCCCATGTATTGAATCTCGACGCAATTTGAGTGTTCCATCGTCATTAGGAGGCCCTAAACGTTACAATTAACTATCATTTTTGCGTCGGATTCGAAAATCTAGACTCACCGGAGACGGACCATGTGGTGCCCGAGGCAGCGATATCCCCTTGGAGACAAGTCGGCTGGAGGCCGATGTATTAAATCTCGACGCAATTTGAGAGTTCCATCGTCATTAGGAGGCCCTGAACGTTACAATTAACAGTCATTTTTGCGTCGGATTCGAAAATCTAGACTCACAGGAGAATGACCATAAGGTGCCCGAGGCAGCAATAGACCCTTGGAGACAAGTCGGCTGGAGGACGATGAATTGAATCTCGACGCAATTTGAGAGTTCCATCGTCATTAGGAGGCCCTGAACGTTTCAATTAACTATCATTTTTGCGTCGGATTCGAAAATCTAGACTTACAAGAGAACGACCATAAGGTTCCCGAGGCAGCATTAGACCCTTTGAGGCAAGTGGGCTGGAGGTCGATGTATTGAATCTCGACGCAATTTGAGTGTTCCATCGTCATTAGGAGACCCTAATCGTTACAATTAACTATCACTTTTGCGTCGGATTCGATAATCTAGACATACAAGAGAATGACCATAAGGTGCCCGATCCAGCAACAGATCCTTGGAGACAAGTCGGCTGGAGGCCGATGTATTGGATCTCGACCCAATTTGAGTGTTCCATCGGCATTAGGAGGCCCTGAACGTTACAATTAATTATCATTTTTGCGTCGGATTCGAAAATCTAGACTCACAGGAGAACGACCATAAGGTGCCCGAGGCAGCAACAGACCCTTGGAGACAAGTCGGCTGGAGGCCGATGTATTGAATGTCGACGCAATTTGAGTGTTCCATCGACATTAGGAGGCCCTGAACGTTACAATTAACTATCATTTTTGCGTCGGATTCGAAAATCTAGACTCACAGGAGAACGACCATAAGGTGCCCGAGGCAGCAATAGACCCTTGGAGACAAGTCGGCTGGAGGACGATGAATTGAATCTCGACGCAATTTGAGAGTTCCATCGTCATTAGGAGGCCCTGAACGTTTCAATTAACTATCATTTTTGCGTCGGATTCGAAAATCTAGACTTACAAGAGAACGACCATAAGGTTCCCGAGGCAGCATTAGACCCTTTGAGGCAAGTGGGCTGGAGGTCGATGTATTGAATCTCGACGCAATTTGAGTGTTCCATCGTCATTAGGAGGCCCTAAACGTTACAATTAACTGTCACTTTTTGCGTCGGATTCGAAAATCTAGACTTACAAGAGAACGACCATGAGGTGCCTGAGACTGCAATATCCTCTTGGATACAAGTCGACTGGAGTTCGATGTATTGAATCTCGACGCAATTTGAGTCTTCTATCGTCTTTAGGAGGCGCTGAACGTTACAATTCACTATCATTTTTGCGTCGGATTCGATAATCTAAACTCACAGGAGAACGACCATAAGGTGCCGAGGCAGCAACAGACCCTTGGAGACAAGTCGGCTGGAGGCCGATGTATTGAATCTCGACGCAATATGAGTGTTCCAACGTCATTAGGAGGCCCTGAACGTTACAATTAACCATCATTTTTGCGTCGGATTTGAAAATCTAGACTCACAGGAGAAGGACCATGTGTTGCCCGAGGCAGCAATAGACCCTTGGAGACAAGTCGGCTGCAGCCCGATGTATTGTATCTCGACGCAATTTGAGTGTACCATCGTCATTACAAGGCCCTGAACGTTACAATTAACTATCATTTTTGCGTCTGATTCGAAAATCTAGACACACCGGAGACGGACCATGTGGTGGCCGAGGCAGCGATATTCCCTTGGAGACAAGTCGGCTGGAGGCCGATGTATTGAATCTCGACGCAATTTGAGAGTTCCATCGTCATTAGGAGGCCCTGAACGTTACAATTAACAATAATTTTTGCGTCGGATTCGGAAATCTAGACTCACAGGAGAACGACCATAAGGTGCCCGAGGCAGCAACAGACCCTTGGAGACAAGTCGGCTTCAGGCCCATGTATTGAATCTCGACGCAATTTGAGTGTTCCATCGTCATTAGGAGGCCCTAAACGATACAATTAACTATCACTTTTGCGTCGGATTCGATAATCTAGACATACAAGAGAATGACCATAAGGTGCCCTAGGCAGCAACAGACCCTTGGAGACAAGTCGGCTGGAGGCCGATGTATTGATTCTCGACGCAATCTGAGAGTTCCATCGTCATTAGGAGGCCCTAAACGATACAATTAACTATCATTTTTGCGTCGGATTCGATAATCTAGACATACAAGAGAATGACCATAAGGTGCCCGAGGCAGCAACAGACCCTTGGAGACAAGTCGGCTGGAGGCCGATGTATTGGAACTCGACGCAATTTGAGTGTTCCATCGGCATTAGGAGGCCCTGGACGTTACAACTAACTATCATTTTTGCGTCGGATTCGAAAATTCAGACTCACAGGAGAACGACCATAAGGTGCCCGAGGCAGCAACAGACCCTTGGAGACAAGACGGCTCGAGGCCCATGTATTGAATCTCGACGCAATTTGAGTGTTCCATCGTCATTAGGAGGCCCTAAACGTTACAATTAACTACCATTTTTGCGTCTGATTCGAAAATCTACACACACCGGAGACGGACCATGTGGTGGCCGAGGCAGCGATATTCCCTTGGAGACAAGTCGGCTGGAGGCCGATGTATTGAATCTCGACGCAATTTGAGAGTTCCATCGTCATTAGGAGGCCCTGAACGTTACAATTCACTATCATTTTTGCGTCGGATTCGGAAATCTAGACTCACAGGAGAACGACCATAAGGTGCCCGAGGCAGCAACAGACCCTTGGAGACAAGTCGGCTTCAGGCCCATGTATTGAATCTCGACGCAATTTGAGTGTTCCATCGTCATTAGGAGGCCCTAAACGATACAATTAACTGTCATTTTTGCGTCGAATTCGATAATCTAGACATACAAGAGAATGACCATAAGGTGCCCGAGGCAGCAACAGACCCTTGGAGACAAGTCGGCTGGAGGCCGATGTATTGGAACTCGACGCAATTTGAGTGTTCCATCGGCATTAGGAGGCCCTGAACGTTACAACTAACTATCATTTTCGCGTCGGATTCGAAAATTCAGACTCACAGGAGAACGACCATAAGGTGCCCGAGGCAGCAACAGACCCTTGGAGACAAGACGGCTCGAGGCCCATGTATTGAATCTCGACGCAATTTGAGTGTTCCATCGTCATTAGGAGGCCCTAAACGTTACAATTAACTATCATTTTTGCGTCGGATTCGAAAATCTAGACTCACCGGAAACGGACCATGTGGTGCCCGAGGCAGCGATATCCCCTTGGAGACAAGTCGGCTGGAGGCCGATGTATTGAATCTCGACGCAATTTGAGAGTTCCATCGTCATTAGGAGGCCCTGAACGTTTCAACTAACTATAATTTTTGCGTCGGATTCGAAAATCTAGACTTACAAGAGAACGACCATAAGGTTCCCGAGGCAGCATTAGACAGTTTGAGACAAGTTGGCTGGAGGTCGATGTATTGAATCTCGACGCAATTTGAGTGTTCCATCGTCATTAGGAGACCCTAATCGTTACAATTAACTATCACTTTTGCGTTGGATTCGATAATCTAGACATACAAGAGAATGACCATAAGGTGCCCGAGGCAGCAACAGACCCTTGGAGACAAGTCGGCTGGAGGCCGATGTATTGGATCTCGACCCAATTTGAGTGTTCCATCGACATTAGGAGGCCCTGAACGTTACAATTAATTATCATTTTTGCGTCGGATTATAAAATCTAGACTCACAGGAGAACGACCACAAGGTGCCCGAGGCAGCAACAGACCCTTGGAGACAAGTCGGCTGGAGGCCGATGTATTGAATGTCGACGGAATTTGAGTGTTCCATCGTCATTAGGAGGCATTAAACGTTACAATTCACTATCATTTTCGCGTCGGATTCGAAAATCTAGACTCACAGGAGAAGGACCATGTGGTGCCCGAGGCAGCAATAGACGCTTGGAGACAAGTCGGCTGCAGGCCGATGTATTGAATCTCGACGCAATTTGAGTGTTCCATCGTCACTACAAGGCCCTGAACGTTACAATTAACTATCATTTTTGCGTCGGATTCGAAAATCTAGACTCACAGGAGAACGACCATAAGGTGCCCGAGGCAGCAATAGACCCTTGGAGACAAGTCGGCTGGAGGCCGATGAATTGAATCTCGACGCAATTTGAGTGTTACATCGTCATTAGGAGGCCCTAAACGATACAATTAACTATCATTTTTGCGTCGGATTCGATAATCTAGACATACAAGAGAATGACCATAAGGTGCCCGAGGCAGCAACAGACCCTTGGAGACAAGTCGGCTGGAGGCCCATGTATTGAATCTCGACGCAATTTGAGTGTTCCATCGTCATTAGGAGGCCCTAAACGTTACAATTAACTATCATTTTTGCGTCGGATTCGAAAATCTAGACTCACCGGAGACGGACCATGTGGTGCCCGAGGCAGCGATATCCCCTTGGAGACAAGTCGGCTGGAGGCCGATGTATTAAATCTCGACGCAATTTGAGAGTTCCATCGTCATTAGGAGGCCTTGAACGTTACAATTAACAATCATTTTTGCGTCGGATTCGAAAATCTAGACTCACAGGAGAACGACCATAAGGTGCCCGAGGCAGCAATAGACCCTTGGAGACAAGTCGGCTGGAGGACGATGAATTGAATCTCGACGCAATTTGAGAGTTCCATCGTCATTAGGAGGCCCTGAACGTTTCAATTAACTATCATTTTTGCGTCGGATTCGAAAATCTAGACTTACAAGAGAACGACCATAAGGTTCCCGAGGCAGCATTAGACCCTTTGAGGCAAGTGGGCTGGAGGTCGATGTATTGAATCTCGACGCAATTTGAGTGTTCCATCGTCATTAGGAGACCCTAATCGTTACAATTAACTATCACTTTTGAGTCGGATTCGATAATCTAGACATACAAGAGAGTGACCATAAGGTGCCCGAGGCAGCAACAGACCCTTGGAGACAAGTCGGCTGGAGGCCGATGTATTGGATCTCGACCCAATTTGAGTGTACCATCGTCATTACAAGGCCCTGAACGTTACAATTAACTATCATTTTTGCGTCGGATTCGAAAATATAGACTCACAGGAGAACGACCATAAGGAGCCGGAGGAAGCAGTAGACCCTTGGAGACAAGTCGGCTGGAGGCCGATGTATTGAATCTCGACGCAATTTGAGTGTTCGATCGTCATTAGGAGGCCCTGAACGTTACAATTAACAATCATTTTTGCGTCGGATTCGAAAATCTAGACTCACAGGAGAACGACCATAAGGTGCCCGAGGCAGCAATAGACCCTTGGAGACAAGTCGGCTGGAGGACGATGTATTGAATCTCGACGCAATTTGAGAGTTCCATCGGCATTACGAGGCCCTGAACGTTTCAATTAACTATCATTTTTGCGTCGGATTCGAAAATCTAGACAAGAAAACGACCATAAGGTGCCCGAGGCAGCATTAGACCCTTGGAGACAAGTCGGCTGGAGGCCGATGTATTGAATCTCGACGCAATTTGAGTGTTCCATCGTCATTAGGAGGCCCTAAACGTTACAATTAACTATCATTTTTGCGTCGGATTCGAAAATCTAGACTTACAAGAGAACGACCATGAGGTGCCTGAGACTGCAATATCCTCTTGGATACAAGTCGACTGGAGTTCGATGTATTGAATCTCGACGCAATTTGAGTCTTCTATCGTCATTAGGAGGCGCTAAACGTTACAATTCACTATCATTTTTGCGTCGGATTCGATAATCTAAACTCACAGGAGAACGACCATAAGGTGCCGAGGCAGCAACAGACCCTTGGAGACAAGTCGGCTGGAGGCCGATGTATTGAATCTCGACGCAATATGAGTGTTCCAACGTCATTAGGAGGCCCTGAACGTTACAATTAACTATCATTTTTGCGTCGGATTCGATAATCTAGACATACAAGAGAATGACCATAAGGTGCCCGAGGCAGCAACAGACCCTTGGAGACAAGTCGGCTGGAGGCCGATGTATTGGAACTCGACGCAATTTGAGTGTTCCATCGGCATTAGGAGGCCCTGAACGTTACAACTAACTATCATTTTTGCGTCGGATTCGAAAATTCAGACTCACAGGAGAACGACCATAAGGTGCCCGAGGCAGCAACAGACCCTTGGAGACAAGACGGCTCGAGGCCCATGTATTGAATCTCGACGCAATTTGAGTGTTCCATCGTCATTAGGAGGCCCTAAACGTTACAATTAACTATCATTTTTGCGTCTGATTCGAAAATCTAGACACACCGGAGACGGACCATGTGGTGGCCGAGGCAGCGATATTCCCTTGGAGACAAGTCGGCTGGAGGCCGATGTATTGAATCTCGACGCAATTTGAGAGTTCCATCGTCATTAGGAGGCCCTGAACGTTACAATTAACAATAATTTTTGCGTCGGATTCGGAAATCTAGACTCACAGGAGAACGACCATAAGGTGCCCGAGGCAGCAACAGACCCTTGGAGACAAGTCGGCTTCAGGCCCATGTATTGAATCTCGACGCAATTTGAGTGTTCCATCGTCATTAGGAGGCCCTAAACGATACAATTAACTGTCATTTTTGCGTCGGATTCGATAATCTAGACATACAAGAGAATGACCATAAGGGGCCCGAGGCAGCAACAGACCCTTGGAGACAAGTCGGCTGGAGGCCGATGTATTGATTCTCGACGCAATCTGAGAGTTCCATCGTCATTAGGAGGCCCTAAACAATACAATTAACTATCATTTTTGCGTCGGATTCGATAATCTAGACATACAAGAGAATGACCATAAGGTGCCCGAGGCAGCAACAGACCCTTGGAGACAAGTCGGCTGGAGGCCGATGTATTGGAACTCGACGCAATTTGAGTGTTCCATCGGCATTAGGAGGCCCTGAACGTTACAACTAACTATCATTTTTGCGTCGGATTCGAAAATTCAGACTCACAGGAGAACGACCATAAGGTGCCCGAGGCAGCAACAGACCCTTGGAGACAAGACGGCTCGAGGCCCATGTATTGAATCTCGACGCAATTTGAGTGTTCCATCGTCATTAGGAGGCCCTAAACGTTACAACTAACTATCATTTTTGCGTCGGATTCGAAAATCTAGACTCACCGGAAACGGACCATGTGGTGCCCGAGGCAGCGATATCCCCTTGGAGACAAGTCGGCTGGAGGCCGATGTATTGGATCTCGACCCAATTTGAGTGTTCCATCGACATTAGGAGGCTCTGAGCGTTACAATTAATTATCATTTTTGCGTCGGATTCGAAAATCTAGACTCACAGGACAACGACCACAAGGTGCCCGAGGCAGCAACAGACCCTTGGAGACAAGTCGGCTGGAGGCCGATGTATTGAATGTCGACGCAATTTGAGTGTTCCATCCTCATTAGGAGGCATTAAACGTTACAATTCACTATCATTTTCGCGTCGGATTCGAAAATCTAGACTCACAGGAGAAGGACCATGTGGTGCCCGAGGCAGCAATAGACCCTTGGAGACAAGTCGGCTGCAGGCCGATGTATTGAATCTCGACGCAATTTGAGTGTTCCATCGTCACTACAAGGCCCTGAACGTTACAATTAACTATCATTTTTGCGTCGGATTCGAAAATCTAGACTCACAGGAGAACGACCATAAGGTGCCCGAGGCAGCAATAGACCCTTGGAGACAAGTCGGCTGGAGGACGATGTATTGAATCTCGACGCAATTTGAGAGTTCCATCGGCATTAGGAGGCCCTGAACGTTTCAATTAACTATCATTTTTGCGTCGGATTCGAAAATCTAGACTTACAAGAGAACGACCATAAGGTGCCCGAGGCAGCATTAGACCCTTGGAGACATGTCGGCTGGAGGCCGATGTATTGAATCTCGACGCAATTTGAGAGTTCCATCGTCATTAGGAGGCCCTGAACGTTACAATTAACTATCATTTTTGCGTCGAATTCGAAAATCTAGACTCACCGGAGACGGACCATGTGGTGCCCGAGGCAGCGATATCCCCTTGGAGACAAGTCGGCTGGAGGCCGATGTATTGAATCTCGACGCAATTTGAGAGTTCCATCGTCATTAGGAGGCCCTGAACGTTACAATTAACTATCATTTTTGCGTCGGATTCGAAAATCTAGACTCACAGGAGAACGACCATAAGGTGCCCGAGGCAGCAACAGACCCTTGGAGACAAGTCGGCTGGAGGCCGATGTATTGAATCTCGACGCAATTTGAGTGTTCCATCGTCATTAGGAGGCCCTAAACGATACAATTAACTATCATTTTTGCGTCGGATTCGATAATCTAGACATACAAGAGAATGACCATAAGGTGGCCGAGGCAGCAACAGACCCTTGGAGACAAGTCGGCTGGAGGCCCATGTATTGAATCACGACGCAATTTGAGTGTTCCATCGTCATTAGGAGGCCCTAAACGTTACAATTAACTATCATTTTTGCGTCGGATTCGAAAATCTAGACTCACCGGAGACGGACCATGTGGTGCCCGAGGCAGCGATATCCCCTTGGAGACAAGTCGGCTGGAGGCCGATGTATTAAATCTCGACGCAATTTGAGAGTTCCATCGTCATTAGGAGGCCCTGAACGCTACAATTAACAATCATTTTTGCGTCGGATTTGAACATCTAGACTCACAGGAGAACGACCATAAGGTGCCCGAGGCAGCAATAGACCCTTGGAGACAAGTCGGCTGGAGGACGATGAATTGAATCTCGACGCAATTTGAGAGTTCCATCGTCATTAGGAGGCCCTGAACGTTTCAATTAACTATCATTTTTGCGTCGGATTCGAAAATCTAGGCTTACAAGAGAACGACCATAAGGTTCCCGAGGCAGCATTAGACCCTTTGAGGCAAGTGGGCTGGAGGTCGATGTATTGAATCTCGACGCAATTTGAGTGTTCCATCGTCATTAGGAGACCCTAATCGTTACAATTAACTATCACTTTTGCGTCGGATTCGATAATGTAGACATACAAGAGAATGACCATAAGGTGCCCGAGGCAGCAACAGACCCTTGGAGACAAGTCGGCTGGAGGCCGATGTATTGGATCTCGACCCAATTTGAGTGTTCCATCGGCATTAGGAGGCCCTGAACGTTACAATTAATTATCATTTTTGCGTCGGATTCGAAAATCTAGACTCACAGGAGAACGACCATAAGGTGCCCGAGGCAGCAACAGACCCTTGGAGACAAGTCGGCTGGAGGCCGATGTATTGAATGTCGACGCAATTTGAGTGTTCCATCGACATTAGGAGGCCCTGAACGTTACAATTAACTATCATTTTTGCGTCGGATTCGAAAATCTAGACCCACAGGAGAACGACTATAAGGTGCCCGATGCAGCAATAGACCCTTGGAGACAAGTCGGCTGGAGGACGATGAATTGAATCTCGACGCAATTTGAGAGTTCCATCGTCATTAGGAGGCCCTGAACGTTTCAATTAACTATCATTTTTGCGTCGGATTCGAAAATCTAGACTTACAAGAGAACGACCATAACGTTCCCGAGGCAGCATTAGACCCTTTGAGGCTAGTGGGCTGGAGGTCGATGTATTGAATCTCGACGCAATTTGAGTGTTCCATCGTCATTAGGAGGCCCTAAACGTTACAATTAACTATCACTTTTTGCGTCGGATTCGAAAATCTAGACTTACAAGAGAACGACCATGAGGTGCCTGAGACTGCAATATCCTCTTGGATACAAGTCGACTGGAGTTCGATGTATTGAATCTCGACGCAATTTGAGTCTTCTATCGTCTTTAGGAGGCGCTGAACGTTACAATTCACTATCATTTTTGCGTCGGATTCGATAATCTAAACTCACAGGAGAACGACCATAAGGTGCCGAGGCAGCAACAGACCCTTGGAGACAAGTCGGCTGGAGGCCGATGTATTGAATCTCGACGCAATATGAGTGTTCCAACGTCATTAGGAGGCCCTGAACGTTACAATTAACCATCATTTTTGCGTCGGATTTGAAAATCTAGACTCACAGGAGAAGGACCATGTGTTGCCCGAGGCAGCAATAGACCCTTGGAGACAAGTCGGCTGCAGCCCGATGTATTGTATCTCGACGCAATTTGAGTGTACCATCGTCATTACAAGGCCCTGAACGTTACAATTAACTATCATTTTTGCGTCGGATTCGAAAATATAGACTCACAGGAGAACGACCATAAGGAGCCGGAGGAAGCAATAGACCCTTGGAGACAAGTCGGCTGGAGGCCGATGTATTGAATCTCGACGCAATTTGAGTGTTCGATCGTCATTAGGAGGCCCTGAACGTTACAATTGACAATCATTTTTGCGTCGGATTCGAAAATCTAGACTCACAGGAGAACGACCATAAGGTGCCCGAGGCAGCAATAGACCCTTGGAGACAAGTCGGCTGGAGGACGATGTATTGAATCTCGACGCAATTTGAGAGTTCCATCGGCATTACGAGGCCCTGAACGTTTCAATTAACTATCATTTTTGCGTCGGATTCGAAAATCTAGACAAGAAAACGACCATAAGGTGCCCGAGGCAATATTAGACCCTTGGAGACAAGTCGGCTGGAGGCCGATGTATTGAATCTCGACGCAATTTGAGTGTTCCATCGTCATTAGGAGGCCCTAAACGTTACAATTAACTATCATTTTTGCGTCGGATTCGAAAATCTAGACAAGAAAACGACCATAAGGTGCCCGAGGCAGCATTAGACCCTTGGAGACAAGTCGGCTGGAGGCCGATGTATTGAATCTCGACGCAATTTGAGTGTTCCATCGTCATTAGGAGGCCCTAAACGTTACAATTAACTATCATTTTTGCGTCGGATTCGAAAATCTAGACTTACAAGAGAACGACCATGAGGTGCCTGAGACTGCAATATCCTCTTGGATACAAGTCGACTGGAGTTCGATGTATTGAATCTCGACGCAATTTGAGTCTTCTATCGTCATTAGGAGGCGCTAAACGTTACAATTCACTATCATTTTTGCGTCGGATTCGATAATCTAAACTCACAGGAGAACGACCATAAGGTGCCGAGGCAGCAACAGACCCTTGGAGACAAGTCGGCTGGAGGCCGATGTATTGAATCTCGACGCAATATGAGTGTTCCAACGTCATTAGGAGGCCCTGAACGTTACAATTAATTATCATTTTTGCGTCGGATTTGAAAATCTAGACTTACAGGAGAAGGACCATGTGTTGCCCGAGGCAGCAATAGACCCTTGGAGACAAGTCGGCTGCAGCCCGATGTATTGTATCTCGACGCAATTTGAGTGTACCATCGTCATTACAAGGACCTGAACGTTACAATTAACTATCATTTTCGCGTCGGATTCGAAAATATAGACTCACAGGAGAACGACCATAAGGAGCCGGAGGAAGCAATAGACCCTTGGAGACAAGTCGGCTGGAGACCGATGTATTAAATCTCCACGCAATTTGAGTGTTCCATCGTCATTAGGACTCCCTGAACGTTACAATTAACTATCATTTTTGCGTCGGATTCGAAAATCTAGACTCACAGGAGAAGGACGATAAGGTGCCCGAGGCAGCAATAGACCCTTGGAGACAGGTCGGCTGCAGGCCGATGTATTGAATCTTGACGCAATTTGAGTGTTCCATCGTCATTACAAGGCCCTGAACGCTACAATTAACTATCATTTTTGCGTCGGATTCGAAAATCTAGACTCACAGGAGAACGACCATAAGGTGCCCGAGGCAGCAATAGACCATTGGAGACAAGTCGGCCGGAGACCGATGTATTGAATCTCGACGCAATTTGAGTGTTCCATCGGCATTAGGAGGCCCTGAACGTTACAATTAACTATCATTTTTGCGTCTGATTCGAAAATCTAGACACACCGGAGACGGACCATGTGGTGGCCGAGGCAGCGATATTCCCTTGGAGACAAGTCGGCTGGAGGCCGATGTATTGAATCTCGACGCAATTTGAGAGTTCCATCGTCATTAGGAGGCCCTGAACGTTACAATTAACAATAATTTTTGCGTCGGATTCGGAAATCTAGACTCACAGGAGAACGACCATAAGGTGCCCGAGGCAGCAACAGACCCTTGGAGACAAGTCGGCTGGAGGCCCATGTATTGAATCTCGACGCAATTTGAGTGTTCCATCGTCATTAGGAGGCCCTAAACGATACAATTAACATTCATTTTTGCGTCGGATTCGATAATCTAGACATACAAGAGAATGACCATAAGGTGCCCGAGGCAGCAACAGACCCTTGGAGACAAGTCGGCTGGAGGCCGATGTATTGATTCTCGACGCAATCTGAGAGTTCCATCGTCATTAGGAGGCCCTAAACGATACAATTAACTATCATTTTTGCGTCGGATTCGATAATCTAGACATACAAGAGAATGACCATAAGGTGCCCGAGGCAGCAACAGACCCTTGGAGACAAGTCGGCTGGAGGCCGATGTATTGGAACTCGACGCAATTTGAGTGTTCCATCGGCATTAGGAGGCCCTGAACGTTACAACTAACTACCATTTTTGCGTCGGATTCGAAAATTCAGACTCACAGGAGAACGGCCATAAGGTGCCCGAGGCAGCAACAGACCCTTGGAGACAAGACGGCTCGAGGCCCATGTATTGAATCTCGACGCAATTTGAGTGTTCCATCGTCATTAGGAGGCCCTAAACGTTACAATTAACTATCATTTTTGCGTCTGATTCGAAAATCTAGACACACCGGAGACGGACCATGTGGTGGCCGAGGCAGCGATATTCCCTTGGAGACAAGTCGGCTGGAGGCCGATGTATTGAATCTCGACGCAATTTGAGAGTTCCATCGTCATTAGGAGGCCCTGAACGTTACAATTAACAATAATTTTTGCGTCGGATTCGGAAATCTAGACTCACAGGAGAACGACCATAAGGTGCCCGAGGCAGCAACAGACCCTTTGAGGCAAGTGGGCTGGAGGTCGATGTATTGAATCTCGACGCAATTTGAGTGTTCCATCGTCATTAGGAGACCCTAATCGTTACAATTAACTATCACTTTTGCGTCGGATTCGATAATCTAGACATACAAGAGAATGACCATAAGGTGCCCGAGGCAGCAACAGACCCTTGGAGACAAGTCGGCTGGAGGCCGATGTATTGGATCTCGACCCAATTTGAGTGTTCCATCGGCATTAGGAGGCCCTGAACGTTTCAATTAACTATCATTTTTGCGTCGGATTCGAAAATCTAGACTCACAGGAGAACGACCATAAGGTGCCCGAGGCAGCAACAGACCCTTGGAGACAAGTCGGCTGGAGGCCGATGTATTGAATGTCGACGCAATTTGAGTGTTCCATCGACATTAGGAGGCCCTGAACGTTTCAATTAACTATCATTTTTGCGTCGGATTCGAAAATCTAGACTCACAGGAGAACGACCATAAGGTGCCCGAGGCAGCAATAGACCCTTGGAGACAAGTCGGCTGGAGGACGATGAATTGAATCTCGACGCAATTTGAGAGTTCCATCGTCATTAGGAGGCCCTGAACGTTTCAATTAACTATCATTTTTGCGTCGGATTCGAAAATCTAGACTCACAGGAGAACGACCATAAGGTGCCCGAGGCAGCAATAGACCCTTGGAGACAAGTCGGCTGGAGGACGATGTATTGAATCTCGACGCAATTTGAGAGTTCCATCGGCATTACGAGGCCCTGAACGTTTCAATTAACTATCATTTTTGCGTCGGATTCGAAAATCTAGACTCACAGGAGAACGACCATAAGGTGCCCGAGGCAGCAATAGACCCTTGGAGACAAGTCGGCTGGAGGCCGATGTATTGAATGTCGACGCAATTTGAGTGTTCCATCGACATTAGGAGGCCCTGAACGTTTCAATTAACTATCATTTTTGCGTCGGATTCGAAAATCTAGACTTACAAGAGAACGAGCATGAGGTGCCTGAGACTGCAATATCCTCTTGGATACAAGTCGACTGGAGTTCGATGTATTGAATCTCGACGCAATTTGAGTCTTCTATCGTCATTAGGAGGCGCTAAACGTTACAATTCACTATCATTTTTGCGTCGGATTCGATAATCCAAACTCACAGGAGAACGACCATAATATGCCGAGGCAGCAACAGACCCTTGGAGACAAGTCGGCTGGAGGCCGATGTATTGAATCTCGACGCAATATGAGTGTTCCAACGTCATTAGGAGGCCCTGAACGTTACAATTAACTATCATTTTTGCGTCGGATTTGAAAATCTAGACTTACAGGAGAAGGACCATGTGTTGCCCGAGGCAGCAATAGACCCTTGGAGACAAGTCGGCTGCAGCCCGATGTATTGTATCTCGACGCAATTTGAGTGTACCATCGTCATTACAAGGCCCTGAACGTTACAATTAACTATCATTTTTGCGTCGGATTCGAAAATATAGACTCACAGGAGAACGACCATAAGGAGCCGGAGGAAGCAATAGACCCTTGGAGACAAGTCGGCTGGAGACCGATGTATTGAATCTTCACGCAATTTGAGTGTTCCATCGTCATTAGGACTCCCTGAACGTTACAATTAACTATCATTTTTGCGTCGGATTCGAAAATCTAGACTCACAGGAGAAGGACGATAAGGTGCCCGAGGCAGCAATAGACCCTTGGAGACAGGTCGGCTGCAGGCCGATGTATTGAATCTTGACGCAATTTGAGTGTTCCATCGTCATTACAAGGCCCTGAACGTTACAATTAACTATCATTTTTGCGTCGGATTCGAAAATCTAGACTGACAGGAGAACGACCATAAGGTGCCCGAGGCAGCAATAGACCATTGGAGACAAGTCGGCCGGAGACCGATGTATTGAATCTCGACGCAATTTGAGTGTTCCATCGGCATTAGGAGGCCCTGAACGTTACAATTAACTATCATTTTTGCGTCTGATTCGAAAATCTAGACACACCGGAGACGGACCATGTGGTGGCCGAGGCAGCGATATTCCCTTGGAGACAAGTCGGCTGGAGGCCGATGTATTGAATCTCGACGCAATTTGAGAGTTCCATCGTCATTAGGAGGCCCTGAACGTTACAATTAACAATAATTTTTGCGTCGGATTCGGAAATCTAGACTCACAGGAGAACGACCATAAGGTGCCCGAGGCAGCAACAGACCCTTGGAGACAAGTCGGCTGGAGGCCCATGTATTGAATCTCGACGCAATTTGAGTGTTCCATCGTCATTAGGAGGCCCTAAACGATACAATTAACTATCATTTTTGCGTCGGATTCGATAATCTAGACATACAAGAGAATGACCATAAGGTGCCCGAGGCAGCAACAGACCCTTGGAGACAAGTCGGCTGGAGGCCGATGTATTGATTCTCGACGCAATCTGAGAGTTCAATCGTCATTAGGAGGCCCTAAACGATACAATTAACTATCATTTTTGCGTCGGATTCGATAATCTAGACATACAAGAGAATGACCATAAGGTGCCCGAGGCAGCAACAGACCCTTGGAGACAAGTCGGCTGGAGGCCGATGTATTGATTCTCGACGCAATCTGAGAGTTCCATCGTCATTAGGAGGCATTAAACGATACAATTAACTATCATTTTTGCGTCGGATTCGATAATCTGGACATACAAGAGAATGACCATAAGGTGCCCGAGGCAGCAACAGACCCTTGGAGACAAGTCGGCTGGAGGCCGATGTATTGGAACTCGACGCATTTTGAGTGTTCCATCGGCATTAGGAGGCCCTGAACGTTACAACTAACTATCATTTTTGCGTCGGATTCGAAAATTCAGACTCACAGGAGAACGACCATAAGGTGCCCGAGGCAGCAACAGACCCTTGGAGACAAGACGGCTCGAGGCCCATGTATTGAATCTCGACGCAATTTGAGTGTTCCATCGTCATTAGGAGGCCCTAAACGTTACAATTAACTATCATTTTTGCGTCGGATTCGAAAATCTAGACTCACCGGAGACGGACCATGTGGTGCCCGAGGCAGCGATATCCCCTTGGAGACAAGTCGGCTGGAGGCCGATGTATTGAATCTCGACGCAATTTGAGAGTTCCATCGTCATTAGGAGGCCCTGAACATTTCAACTAACTATCATTTTTGCGTCGGATTCGAAAATCTAGACTTACAAGAGAACGACCATAAGGTTCCCGAGGCAGCGTTAGACCCTTTGAGACAAGTTGGCTGGAGGTCGATGTATTGAATCTCGACGCAATTTGAGTGTTCCATCGTCATTAGGAGACCCTAATCGTTACAATTAACTATCACTTTTGCGTTGGATTCGATAATCTAGACATACAAGAGAATGACCATAAGGTGCCCGAGGCAGCAACAGACCCTTGGAGACAAGTCGGCTGGAGGCCGATGTATTGGATCTCGACCCAATTTGAGTGTTCCATCGACATTAGGAGGCCCTGAACGTTACAATAAATTATCATTTTTGCGTCGGATTCGAAAATCTAGACTCACAGGAGAACGACCATAAGGAGCCCGAGGCAGCAACAGACCCTTGGAGACAAGTCGGCTGGAGGCCGATGTATTGAATGTCGACGCAATTTGAGTGTTCCATCGTCATTAGGAGGCATTAAACGTTACAATTCACTATCATTTTCGCGTCAGATTCGAAAATCTAGACTCACAGGAGAAGGACCATGTGGTGCCCGAGGCAGCGATATCCCCTTGGAGACAAGTCGGCTGGAGGCCGATGTATTGAATCTCGACGCAATTTGAGAGTTCCATCGTCATTAGGAGACCCTAATCGTTACAATTAACTATCACTTTTGCGTCGGATTCGATAATCTAGACATACCAGAGAACGACCATAAGGTGCCCGAGGCAGCATTAGACCCTTGGAGACATGTCGGCTGGAGGCCGATGTATTGAATCTCGACGCAATTTGAGAGTTCCATCGTCATTAGGAGGCCCTGAACGTTACAATTAACAATCATTTTTGCGTCGGATTCGAAAATCTAGACTCACAGGAGAACGACCATAAGGTGCCCGAGGCAGCAACAGACCCTTGGAGACAAGTCGGCTGGAGGCCGATGTATTGAATGTCGCCGCAATTTGAGTGTTCCATCGACATTAGGAGGCCCTGAACGTTTCAATTAACTATCATTTTTGCGTCGGATTCGAAAATCTAGACTTACAAGAAAACGACCATAAGGTGCCCGAGGCAGCATTAGACCCTTGGATACAAGTCGGCTGGAGACCGATGTATTGAATCTCGACGCAATTTGAGTGTTCCATCCTCATTAGGAGGCCCTAAACGTTACAATTAACTATCACTTTTTGCGTCGGATTCGAAAATCTAGACTTACAAGAGAACGACCATGAGGTGCCTGAGACTGCAATATCCTCTTGGATACAAGTCGACTGGAGTTCGATGTATTGAATCTCGACGCAATTTGAGTCTTCTATCGTCATTAGGAGGCGCTGAACGTTACAATTCACTATCATTTTTGCGTCGGATTCGATAATCTAAACTCACAGGAGAACGACCATAAGGTGCCGAGGCAGCAACAGACCCTTGGAGACAAGTCGGCTGGAGGCCGATGTATTGAATCTCGACGCAATATGAGTGTTCCAACGTCATTAGGAGGCCCTGAACGTTACAATTAACTATCATTTTTGCGTCGGATTTGAAAATCTAGACTTACAGGAGAAGGACCATGTGTTGCCCGAGGCAGCAATAGACCCTTGGAGACAAGTCGGCTGGAGGCCGATGTATTGTATCTCGACGCAATTTGAGTGTACCATCGTCATTACAAGGCCCTGAACGTTACAATTAACTATCATTTTTGCGTCGGATTCGAAAATCTAGACTCACAGGAGAAGGACCATAAGGTGCCCGAGGCAGCAATAGACCCTTGGAGACAGGTCGGCTGCAGGCCGATGTATTGAATCTTGACGCAATTTGAGTGTTCCATCGTCATTACAAGGCCCTGAACGTTACAATTAACTATCATTTTTGCGTCGGATTCGAAAATCTAGACTCACAGGAGAACGACCATAAGGTGCCCGAGGCAGCAATAGACCATTGGAGACAAGTCGGCCGGAGACCGATGTATTGAATCTCGACGCAATTTGAGTGTTCCATCGGCATTAGGAGGCCCTGAACGTTACAATTAACTATCATTTTTGCGTCTGATTCGAAAATCTAGACGCACCGGAGACGGACCATGTGGTGGCCGAGGCAGCGATATTCCCTTGGAGACAAGTCGGCTGGAGGCCGATGTATTGAATCTCGACGCAATTTGAGAGTTCCATCGTCATTAGGAGGCCCTGAACGTTACAATTAACAATAATTTTTGCGTCGGATTCGGAAATCTAGACTCACAGGAGAACGACCATAAGGTGCCCGAGGCAGCAACAGACCCTTGGAGACAAGTCGGCTGGAGGTCCATGTATTGAATCTCGACGCAATTTGAGTGTTCCATCGTCATTAGGAGGCCCTAAACGATACAATTAACTATCATTTTTGCGTCGGATTCGATAATCTAGACATACAAGAGAATGACCATAAGGTGCCCGAGGCAGCAACAGACCCTTGGAGACAAGTCGGCTGGAGGCCGATGTATTGGAACTCGACGCAATTTGAGTGTTCCATCGGCATTAGGAGGCCCTGAACGTTACAACTAACTATCATTTTTGCGTCGGATTCGAAAATTCAGACTTACAGGAGAACGACCATAAGGTGCCCGAGGCAGCAACAGACCCTTGGAGACAAGACGGCTCGAGGCCCATGTATTGAATCTCGACGCAATTTGAGTGTTCCATCGTCATTAGGAGGCCCTAAACGTTACAATTAACTATCATTTTTGCGTCTGATTCGAAAATCTAGACACACCGGAGACGGACCATGTGGTGGCCGAGGCAGCGATATTCCCTTGGAGACAAGTCGGCTGGAGGCCGATGTATTGATTCTCGACGCAATCTGAGAGTTCCATCGTCATCAGGAGGCCCTAAACGATACAATTAACTATCATTTTTGCGTCGGATTCGATAATCTAGACATACAAGAGAATGACCATAAGGTACCCGAGGCAGCAACAGACCCTTGGAGACAAGTCGGCTGGAGGCCGATGTATTGGAACTCGACGCAATTTGAGTGTTCCATCGGCATTAGGAGGCCCTGAACGTTACAACTAACTATCATTTTTGCGTCGGATTCGAAAATTCAGACTCACAGGAGAACGACCATATGGTGCCCGAGGCAGCAACAGACCCTTGGAGACAAGACGGCTCGAGGCCCATGTATTGAATCTCGACGCAATTTGAGTGTTCCATCGTAATTAGGAGGCCCTAAACGTTACAATTAACAATCATTTTTGCGTCGGATTCGAAAATCTAGACTCACCGGAGACGGACCATGTGGTGCCCGAGGCAGCGATATCCCCTTGGAGACAAGTCGGCTGGAGGCCGATGTATTGAATCTCGACGCAATTTGAGAGTTCCATCGTCATTAGGAGGCCCTGAACGTTTCAACTAACTACCATTTTTGCGTCGGATTCGAAAATCTAGACTTACAAGAGAACGACCATAAGGTTCCCGAGGCAGCATTAGACCCAATGAGACAAGTGGGCTGGAGGTCGATGTATTGAATCTCGACGCAATTTGAGTGTTCCATCGACATTAGGAGGCCCTAAACGTTACAATTCACTATCATTTTCGCGTCGGATTCGAAATTCTAGGCTCACAGGAGAAGGACCATGTGGTGCCCGAGGCCGCAATAGACCCTTGGAGACAAGTCGGCTGCAGGCCGATGTGTTGAATCTCGACGCAATTTGAGTGTTCCATCGTCACTACAAGGCCCTGAACGTTACAATTAACTATCATTTTTGCGTCGGATTCGAAAATCTAGACTCACAGGAGTACGACCATAAGGTGCCCGAGGCAGCAATAGACCCTTGGAGACAAGTCGGCTGGAGGCCCATGTATTGAATCTCGACGCAATTTGAGTGTTCCATCGTCATTAGCAGGCCCTAAACGTTACAATTAACTATCATTTTTGCGTCGGATTCGAAAATCTAGACTTACAAGAGAACGACCATAAGGTGCCCGAGGCAGCAACAGACCCTTGGAGACAAGTCGGCTGGAGGCCGATGTATTGAATCTCGGCGCAATTTGAGTGTTCCATCGGCATTAGGAGGCCATGAACGTTACAATTAACTATCATTTTTGCGTCGGATTCGAAAATCTAGACTCACCGGAGACGGACCATGTGGTGCCCGAGGCAGCGATATCCCCTTGGAGACAAGTCGGCTGGAGGCCGATGTATTGAATCTCGACGCAATTTGAGAGTTCCATCGTCATTAGGAGGCCCTGAACGTTACAATTAACTATCATTTTTGCGTCGGATTCGAAAATCTAGACTCACAGGAGAACGACCATAAGGTGCCCGAGGCAGCAATAGACCATTGGAGACGAGTCGGCTGCAGGCCGATGTATTGAATCTCGACGCAATCTGAGAGTTCCATCGTCATTAGGAGGCCCTAAACGTTACAATTAACTATCATTTTTGCGTCGGAATCGATAATCTAGACATACAAGAGAATGACCATATGGTGCCCGACGCAGCAACAGACCCTTGGAGACAAGTCGGCTGGAGGCCGATGTATTGAATCTCGACGCAATTTGAGAGTTCCATCGTCATTAGGAGGCCCTGAACGTTACAATTAACAATAATTTTTGCGTCGGATTCAAAAATCTAGACTCACAGGAGAACGACCATAAGGTGCCCGAGGCAGCAACAGACCCTTGGAGACAAGTCGGCTGGAAGCCCATGTATTGAATCTCGACGCAATTTGAGTGTTCCATCGTCATTAGGTGGCCCTAAACGATACAATTAACTATCATTTTTGCGTCGGATTCGATAATCTAGACATACAAGAGAATGACCATAAGGTGCCCGAGGCAGCAAAAGACCCTTGGAGACAAGTCGGCTGGAGGCCCATGTATTGAATCTCGGCGCCATTTGAGTGTTCCATCGTCATTAGGAGGCCCTAAACGTTACAATTAACTATCATTTTTGCGTCGGATTCGAAAATCTAGACTCACCGGAGACGGACCATGTGGTGCCCGAGGCAGCGATATCCCCTTGGAGACAAGTCGGCTGGAGGCCGATGTATTAAATCTCGACGCAATTTGAGAGTTCCATCGTCATTAGGAGGCCCTGAACGTTACAATTAACAATCATTTTTGCGTCGGATTCGAAAATCTAGACTCACAGGAGAACGACCATAAGGTGCCCGAGGCAGCAATAGACCCTTGGAGACAAGTCGGCTGGAGGACGATGAATTGAATCTCGACGCAATTTGAGAGTTCCATCGTCATTAGGAGGCCCTGAACGTTTCAATTAACTATCATTTTTGCGTCGGATTCGAAAATCTAGACTTACAAGAGAACGACCATAAGGTTCCCGAGGCAGCATTAGTCCCTTTGAGGCAAGTGGGCTGGAGGTCGATGTATTGAATCTCGACGTAATTTGAGTGTTCCATCGTCATTAGGAGACCCTAATCGTTACAATTAACTATCACTTTTGCGTCGGATTCGATAATCTAGACATACAAGAGAATGACCATAAGGTGCCCGAGGCAGCAAGAGACCCTTGGAGACAAGTCGGCTGGAGGCCGATGTATTGGATCTCGACCCAATTTGAGTGTTCCATCGGCATCAGGAGGCCCTGAACGTTACAATTAATTATCATTTTTGCGTCGGATTCGAAAATCTAGACTCACAGGAGAACGACCATAAGGTGCCCGAGGCTGCAACAGACCCTTGGAGACAAGTCGGCTGGAGGCCGATGTATTGAATGTCGACGCAATTTGAGTGTTCCATCGACATTAGGAGGCCCTAAACGTTACAATTCACTATCATTTTCGCGTCGGATTCGAAATTCTAGACTCACAGGAGAAGGACCATGTGGTGCCCGAGGCAGCAATAGACCCTTGGAGACAAGTCGGCTGCAGGCCGATGTATTGAATCTCGACGCAATTTGAGTGTTCCATCGTCACTACAAGGCCCTGAACGTTACAATTAACTATCATTTTTGCGTCGGATTCGAAAATCTAGACTCACAGGAGTACGACCATAAGGTGCCCGAGGCAGCAATAGACCCTTGGAGACAAGTCGGCTGGAGGCCCATGTATTGAATCTCGACGCAATTTGAGTGTTCCATCGTCATTAGCAGGCCCTAAACGTTACAATTAACTATCATTTTTGCGTCGGATTCGAAAATCTAGACTCACCGGAGACGGACCATGTGGTGCCCGAGGCAGCGATATCCCCTTGGAGACAAGTCGGCTGGAGGCCGATGTATTGAATCTCGACGCAATTTGAGAGTTCCATCGGCATTAGGAGGCCCTGAACGTTTCAATTAACTATCATTTTTGCGTCGGATTCGAAAATCTAGACTTACAAGAGAACGACCATAAGGTTCCCGAGGCAGCATTAGACCCTTGGAGAGAAGTGGGCTGGAGGTCGATGTATTGAATCTCGACGCAATTTGAGTGTTCCATCGTCATTAGGAGACCCTAAACGTTACAATTAACTATCATTTTTGCGTCGGATTCGATAATCTAGACTTACAAGAGAACGACCATAAGGTATCCGAGGCAGCAACAGACCCTTGGAGACAAAACGGCTGGAGGACGATGTATTGAATCTCGACCCAATTTGAGAGTTCCATCGTCATTAGGAGGCCCTGAACGTTACAATTAACTATCATTTTTGCGTCGGATTCGAAAATCTAGACTTACAAGAGAACGACCATGAGGTGCCCGAGACTGCAATATCCTCTTGGATACAAGTCGACTGGAGGTCGATGTATTGAATCTCGACGCAATTTGAGTCTTCTATCGCCATTAGGAGGCGCTGAACGTCACAATTCACTATCATTTTTGCGTCGGATTCGATAATCTAAACTCACAGGAGAACGACCATAAGGTGCCGAGGCAGCAACAGACCCTTGGAGACAAGTCGGCTGGAGGCCGATGTATTGAATCTCGACGCAATTTGAGTGTTCCATCGTCATTAGGAGGCCCTAAACGTTACAATTCACTATCATTTTTGCGTCGGATTCAAAATATAGACTCACAGGAGAACGACCATGTGGTGCCCGAGACAGCGATATCCCCTTGGAGACAAGTCGGCTGGAGGCCGATGTATTGAATCTCGACGCAATTTGAGAGTTCCATCGTCATTAGGAGGCCCTGAAAGTTACAATTAACAATCATTTTTGCGTCGGATTCGAAAATCTAGACTCACAGGAGAACCACCATAAGGTGCCCGAGGCAGCAATAGACCCTTGGAGACAAGTCGGCTGGAGGCCCATGTATTGAATCTCGACGCAATTTGAGAGTTCCATCGGCATTAGGAGGCCCTGAACGTTTCAATTAACTATCATTTTTGCGTCGGATTCGAAAATCTAGACTTACAAGAGAACGACCATAAGGTGCCCGAGGCAGCATTAGACCCTTGGAGACATGTCGGCTGGAGGCCGATGTATTGAATCTCGACGCAATTTGAGTGTTCCATCGTCATTAGGAGGCCCTAAACGTTACAATTAACTATCATTTTTGCGTCGGATTCGAAAATCAGGACTCACAGGAGAATGACCATAAGGTGCCCGAGGCAGCAATAGACCCTTGGAGACAAGTCGGCTGGAGGACGATGTATTGAATCTCGACGCAATTTGAGGGTTCCATCGGCATTACGAGGCCCTGAACGTTTCAATTAACTATCATTTTTGCGTCGGATTCGAAAATCTAGACTTACAAGAAAACGACCATAAGGTGCCCGACGCAGCAGTAGACCCTTGGAGACAAGTCGGCTGGAGGCCGATGTATTGAATCTCGACGCAATTTGAGTGTTCCATCGTCATTAGGAGGCCCTAAACGTTACAATTAACTAACATTTTTGCGTCGGATTCGAAAATCTAGACTTACAAGAGAACGACTATGAGGTGCCTGAGACTGCAATATCCTCTTGGATACAAGTCGACTGGAGATCGATGTATTGAATCTCGACGCAATTTGAGTCTTCTATCGTCATTAGGAGGCGCTGAACGTTACAATTCACTATCATTTTTGCGTCGGATTCGATAATCTAAACTCACAGGAGAACGACCATAAGGTGCCGAGGCAGCAACAGACCCTTGGAGACAAGTCGGCTGCAGGCCGATGTATTGAATCTCGACGCAATTTGAGTGTTCCAACGTCATTAGGAGGCCCTGAACGTTACAATTAACTATCATTTTTGCGTCGGATTCGAAAATCTAGACTCACAGGAGAACGACCATTAGGTGCCCGACGCAGCAACAGACCCTTGGAGACAAGTCGGCTGGAGGCCGATGTATTGGATCTCGACGTAATTTGAGTGTTCCATCGGCATTAGGAGGCCCTGAAAGTTACAATTAACTATCATTTTTGCGTCGGATTCGAAAATCTAGCCTCACAGGAGAAGGACCATGTGGTGCCCGAGGCAGCAATAGACCCTTGGAGACAAGTCGGCTGGAGGCCGATGTATTGAATCTGGACGCAATTTGAGAGTTCCATCGTCATTAGGAGGCCCTGAACGTTACAATTAACTATCATTTTTGAGTCGGATTCGAAAATCTAGACTCACAGGAGAACGACCATAAGGTGCCCGAGGCAGCAATAGACCATTGGAGACGAGTCAGCTGGAGGCCGATGTATTGAATCTCGACGCAATCTGAGAGTTCCATCGTCATTAGGAGGCCCTGAACGTTTCAACTAACTACCATTTTTGCGTCGGATTCGAAAATCTAGACTTACAAGAGAACGACCATAAGGTTCCCGAGGCAGCATTAGACCCTTTGAGACAAGTGGGCTGGAGGTCGATGTATTGAATCTCGACGCAATTTGAGTGTTCCATCGTCATTAGGAGCCCCTAATCGTTACAATTAACTATCACTTTTGCGTCGGATTCGATAATCTAGACATACAAGAGAATGACCATAAGGTGCCCGAGGCAGCAACAGACCCTTGGAGACAAGTCGGCTGGAGGACGATGTATTGAATCTCGACGCAATTTGAGAGTTCCATCGGCATTAGGAGGCCCTGAACGTTTCAATTAACTATCATTTTTGCGTCGGATTCGAAAATCTAGACTCACCGGAGACGGACCATGTGGTGCCCGAGGCAGCGATATCCCCTTGGAGACAAGTCGGCTGGAGGCCGATGTATTGAATCTCGACGCAATTTGAGAGTTCCATCGTCATTAGGAGGCCCTGAACGTTACAATGAACTATCATTTTTGCGTCGGATTCGAAAATCTAGACTCACAGGAGAACGACCATAAGGTGCCCGAGGCAGCAATAGACCATTGGAGACGAGTCGGCTGCGGGCCGATGTATTGAATCTCGACGCAATCTGAGAGTTCCATCGTCATTAGGAGGCCCTAAACGTTACAATTAACTATCATTTTTGCGTCGGAATCGATAATCTAGACATACAAGAGAATGACCATATGGTGCCCGACGCAGCAACAGACCCTTGGACACAAGTCGGCTGGAGGCCCATGTATTGAATCTCGACGCAATTTGAGTGTTCCATCGTCATTAGGAGGCCCTAAACGTTACAATTAACTATCATTTTTGCGTCGGATTCGAAAATCTAGACTTACAAGAGAACGACCATAAGGTTCCCGAGGCAGCATTAGACCCTTTGAGGCAAGTGGGCTGGAGGTCGATGTATTGAATCTCGACGCAATTTGAGTGTTCCATCGTCATTAGGAGACCCTAATCGTTACAATTAACTATCACTTTTGCGTCGGATTCGATAATCTAGACATACAAGAGAATGACCATAAGGTGCCCGAGGCAGCAAGAGACCCTTGGAGACAAGTCGGCTGGAGGCCGATGTATTGGATCTCGACCCAATTTGAGTGTTCCATCGGCATCAGGAGGCCCTGAACGTTACAATTAATAATCATTTTTGCGTCGGATTCGAAAATCTAGACTCACAGGAGAACGACCATAAGGTGCCCGAGGCAGCAACAGACCCTTGGAGACAAGTCGGCTGGAGGCCGATGTATTGAATGTCGACGCAATTTGAGTGTTCCATCGACATTAGGAGGCCTTAAACGTTACAATTCACTATCATTTTCGCGTCGGATTCGAAATTCTAGACTCACACGAGAAGGACCATGTGGTGCCCGAGGCAGCAATAGACCCTTGGAGACAAGTCGGCTGCAGGCCGATGTATTGAATCTCGACGCAATTTGAGTGTTCCATCGTCACTACAAGGCCCTGAACGTTACAATTAACTATCATTTTTGCGTCGGATTCGAAAATCTAGACTCACAGGAGTACGACCATGAGGTGCCCGAGGCAGCAATAGACCCTTGGAGACAAGTCGGCTGGAGGCCCATGTATTGAATCTCGACGCAATTTGAGTGTTCCATCGTCATTAGGAGGCCCTAAACGTTACAATTAACTATCATTTTTGCGTCGGATTCGAAAATCTAGACTCACCGGAGACGGACCATGTGGTGCCCGAGGCAGCGATATCCCCTTGGAGACAAGTCGGCTGGAGGCCGATGTATTGAATCTCGACGCAATTTGAGAGTTCCATCGTCATTAGGAGGCCCTGAACGTTACAATTAACAATCATTTTTGCGTCGGATTCGAAAATCTAGACTTACAGGAGAACGACCAAAAGGTGACCGAGGCAGCAATAGACCCTTGGAGACAAGTCGGCCGGAGGACGATGAATTGAATCTCGACGCAATTTGAGAGTTCCATCGGCATTAGGAGGCCCTGAACGTTTCAATTAACTATCATTTTTGCGTCGGATTCGAAAATCTAGACTTACAAGAGAACGACCATAAGGTTCCCGAGGCAGCATTAGACCCTTGGAGAGAAGTGGGCTGGAGGTCGATGTATTGAATCTCGACGCAATTTGAGTGTTCCATCGTCATTAGGAGACCCTAAACGTTACAATTAACTATCATTTTTGCGTCGGATTCGATAATCTAGACTTACAAGAGAACGACCATAAGGTATCCGAGGCAGCAACAGACCCTTGGAGACAAAACGGCTGGAGGACGATGTATTGAATCTCGACCCAATTTGAGAGTTCCATCGTCATTAGGAGGCCCTGAACGTTACAATTAACTATCATTTTTGCGTCGGATTCGAAAATCTAGACTTACAACAGAACGACCATGAGGTGCCCGAGACTGCAATATCCTCTTGGATACAAGTCGACTGGAGGACGATGTATTGATCTCGACGCAATTTGAGTCTTCTATCGTCATTAGGAGGCGCTGAACGTCACAATTCACTATCATTTTTGCGTCGGATTCGATAATCTAAACTCACAGGAGAACGACCATAAGGTGCCGAGGCAGCAACAGACCCTTGGAGACAAGTCGGCTGGAGGCCGATGTATTGAATCTCGACGCAATTTGAGTGTTCCATCGTCATTAGGAGGCCCTAAACGTTACAATACACTATCATTTTTGCGTCGGATTCAAAACATAGACTCACAGGAGAACGACCATGTGGTGCCCGAGACAGCGATATCCCCTTGGAGACAAGTCGGCTGGAGGCCGATGTATTGAATCTCGACGCAATTTGAGAGTTCCATCGTCATTAGGAGGCCCTGAAAGTTACAATTAACAATCATTTTTGCGTCGGATTCGAAAATCTAGACTCACAGGAGAACCACCATAAGGTGCCCGAGGCAGCAATAGACCCTTGGAGACAAGTCGGCTGGAGGACGATGTATTGAATCTCGACGCAATTTGAGAGTTCCATCGTCATTAGGAGGCCCTAAACGTTACAATTAACTATCATTTTTGCGTCGGATTCGAAAATCTAGACTCACAGGAGAACGACCATAAGGTGCCCGAGGCAGCAATAGACCATTGGAGACGAGTCGGCTGGAGGCCGATGTATTGAATCTCGACGCAATCTGAGAGTTCCATCGTCATTAGGAGGCCCTAAACGTTACAATTAACTATCATTTTTGCGTCGGAATCGATAATCTAGACATACAAGAGAATGACCATAAGGTGCCCGACGCAGCAACAGACCCTTGGAGACAAGTCGGCTTTAGGCCGATGTATTGAATCTCGACGTAATTTGAGTGTTCCATCGGCATTAGGAGGCCCTGAAAGTTACAATTAACTATCATTTTTGCGTCGGATTCGAAAATCTAGCCTCACAGGAGATGGACCATGTGGTGCCCGAGGCAGCAATAGACCATTGGAGACGAGTCGGCTGGAGGCCGATGTACTGAATCTCGACGCAATCTGAGAGTTCCATCGTCATTGGGAGGCCCTAAACGTTACAATTAACTATCATTTTTGCGTCGGAATCGATAATCTAGACATACAAGAGAATGACCATAAGGTGCCCGACGCAGCAACAGACCCTTGGAGACAAATCGGCTGGAGGCCGATGTATTGGATCTCGACGCAATTTGAGTGTTCCATCGGCATTAGGAGGCCCTGAACGTAACAATTAACTACCATTTTTGCGTCGGATTCAAAAATCTAGACTCCCAGGAGAACGACCATAAGGTGCCCGAGGCAGCAACAGACCAAGGAGACAAGTCGGCTGGAGGCCGATGTATTGAATCTCGACGCAATTTTAGTGTTCCATTGTCATTAGGAGGCCCTAAACGTTACAATTCACTATCATTTTTGCGTCGGATTCGAAAATCTAGACTCGCAGGAGAAGGACCATGTGGTGCCCGAGGCAGCAATAGACCCTTGGAGACAAGTCGGCTGCAGGCCGATGTATTGAATCTAGACGCAATTTGAGTGTTCCATCGTCATTACAAGGCCCTGAACGTTACAATTAACTATCATTTTTGCGTCGGATTCGAAAATTTAGACTCACAGGAGAAAGACCATGAGGTGCCTGAGGCAGCAACAGACCCTTGGAGACAAGTCGACTGGAGGCCGATGTATTGAATCTCGACGCAATTTGAGTGTTCCATCGTCATTAGGAGGCCCTAAACGTTACAATTCACTATCAGTTTTGCGTCGGGTTCGAAAATCTAAACTCACAGGAGAAGGAGCATGTGGTGCCCAAGGCAGCAATAGACCCTTGGAGACAAGTCGGCTGGAGGCCGATGTATTGAATCTCAACGCAATTTGAGTGTTCCATCGTCATTAGGAGGCCCTGAACGTTACAATTAACTATCATTTTTGCGTCGGATTCGAAAATCTAGACTCACCGGAGACGGACCATGTGGTGCCCGAGGCAGCGATATCCCCTTGGAGACAAGTCGGCTGGAGGCCGATGTATTGAATCTCGACGCAATTTGAGAGTTCCATCGTCATTAGGAGGCCCTGAACGTTACAATTAACAATCATTTTTGCGTCGGATTAGAAAATCTAGACTTACAAGAGAACGAACGTAAGGTTCCCGAGGCAGCATTAGACCCTTGGAGACAAGTCGGCTGGAGGACGATGAATTGAATCTCGACGCAATTTGAGTGTCCCATCGTCATTAGGAGGCCCTAAACGTTACAATTAACTATCATTATTGCGTCGGATTCGATGATCTAAAATCACAGGAGAACAACCATAAGGTGCCCGAGGCAGCAACAGACCCTTGGAGACAAGTAGGCTGGAGGCCGATGTATTGAATCTCGACGCAATTTGAGTGTTCCATCGTCATTACAAGGCCCTGAACGTTACAATTAACTATCATTTTTGCGTCGGATTCAAAAATCTAGACTCACCGGAGACGGACCATGTGGTGCCCGAGGCAGCGATATCCCCTTGGAGACAAGTCGGCTGGAGGCCGATGTATTGAATCTCGACGCAATTTGAGAGTTCCATCGTCATTAGGAGGCCCTGAACGTTCCAATTAACAATCATTTTTGCGTCGGATTCGAAAATCTAGACTCAAAGGAGAACGACCATAAGGTGCCTGAGGCAGCAATAGACCCTTGGAGACAAGTCGGCTGGAGGACGATGTATTGAATCTCGACGCAATTTGAGGGTTCCATCGGCATTACGAGGCCCTGAACGTTTCAATTAACTATCATGCGTCGGATTCGAAAATCTAGGCTTACAAGAGAACGACCATAAGGTGCCCGAGGCAGCATTAGACCCTTGGAGACATGTCGGCTGGAGGCCCATGTATTGAATCTCGACGCAATTTGAGTGTTCCATCGTCATTAGGAGGCCCTAAACGTTACAATTAACTATCATTTTTGCGTCGGATTCGAAAATCTAGACTCACAGGAGAACGACCATAAGGTGCCCGAGGCAGCAATAGACCATTGGAGACGAGTCGGCTGGAGGCCGATGTATTGAATCTCGACGCAATCTGAGAGTTCCATCGTCATTAGGAGGCCCTAAACGTTACAATTAACTATCATTTTTGCGTCGGAATCGATAATCTAGACATACAAGAGAATGACCAAAAGGTGCCCGACGCAGCAACAGACCCTTGGAGACAAGTCGGCTGGAGGCCGATGTATTGGATCTCGACGTAATTTGAGTGTTCCATCGGCATTAGGAGGCCCTGAAAGTTACAATTAACTATCATTTTTGCGTCGGATTCGAAAATCTGGCCTCACAGGAGAAGGACCATGTGGTGCCCGAGGCAGCAATAGACCCTTGGAGACAAGTCGGCTGGAGGCCGATGTATTGAATCTCGACGCAATTTGAGAGTTCCATCGTCATTAGGAGGCCCTGAACGTTACAATTAACTATCATTTTTGCGTCGGATTCGAAAATCTAGACTCACAGGAGAACGACCATAAGGTGCAAGAGGCAGCAATAGACCATTGGAGACGAGTCGGCTGGAGGCCGATGTATTGAATCTCGACGCAATCTGAGAGTTCCATCGTCATTGGGAGGCCCTAAACGTTACAATTAACTATCATTTTTGCGTCGGAATCGATAATCTAGACATACAAGAGAATGACCATAAGGTGCCCGACGCAGCAACAGACCCTTGGAGACAAATCGGCTGGAGGCCGATGTATTGGATCTCGACGCAATTTGAGTGTTCCATCGGCATTAGGAGGCCCTGAACGTAACAATTAACTACCATTTTTGCGTCGGATTCAAAAATCTAGACTCCCAGGAGAACGACCATAAGGTGCCCGAGGCAGCAACAGACCAAGGAGACAAGTCGGCTGGAGGCCGATGTATTGAATCTCGACGCAATTTTAGTGTTCCATTGTCATTAGGAGGCCCTAAACGTTACAATTCACTATCATTTTTGCGTCGGATTCGAAAATCTAGACTCGCAGGAGAAGGACCATGTGGTGCCCGAGGCAGCAATAGACCCTTGGAGACAAGTCGGCTGCAGGCCGATGTATTGAATCTAGACGCAATTTGAGTGTTCCATCGTCATTACAAGGCCCTGAACGTTACAATTAACTATCATTTTTGCGTCGGATTCGAAAATTTAGACTCACAGGAGAAAGACCATGAGGTGCCTGAGGCAGCAACAGACCCTTGGAGACAAGTCGACTGGAGGCCGATGTATTGAATCTCGACGCAATTTGAGTGTTCCATCGTCATTAGGAGGCCCTAAACGTTACAATTCACTATCAGTTTTGCGTCGGGTTCGAAAATCTAAACTCACAGGAGAAGGAGCATGTGGTGCCCAAGGCAGCAATAGACCCTTGGAGACAAGTCGGCTGGAGGCCGATGTATTGAATCTCAACGCAATTTGAGTGTTCCATCGTCATTAGGAGGCCCTGAACGTTACAATTAACTATCATTTTTGCGTCGGATTCGAAAATCTAGACTCACCGGAGACGGACCATGTGGTGCCCGAGGCAGCGATATCCCCTTGGAGACAAGTCGGCTGGAGGCCGATGTATTGAATCTCGACGCAATTTGAGAGTTCCATCGTCATTAGGAGGCCCTGAACGTTACAATTAACAATCATTTTTGCGTCGGATTAGAAAATCTAGACTTACAAGAGAACGAACGTAAGGTTCCCGAGGCAGCATTAGACCCTTGGAGACAAGTCGGCTGGAGGACGATGAATTGAATCTCGACGCAATTTGAGTGTCCCATCGTCATTAGGAGGCCCTAAACGTTGCAATTAACTATCATTATTGCGTCGGATTCGATGATCTAAAATCACAGGAGAACAACCATAAGGTGCCCGAGGCAGCAACAGACCCTTGGAGACAAGTAGGCTGGAGGCCGATGTATTGAATCTCGACGCAATTTGAGTGTTCCATCGTCATTACAAGGCCCTGAACGTTACAATTAACTATCATTTTTGCGTCGGATTCGAAAATCTAGACTCACCGGAGACGGACCATGTGGTGCCCGAGGCAGCGATATCCCCTTGGAGACAAGTCGGCTGGAGGCCGATGTATTGAATCTCGACGCAATTTGAGAGTTCCATCGTCATTAGGAGGCCCTGAACGTTACAATTAACAATCATTTTTGCGTCGGATTCGAAAATCTAGACTCAAAGGAGAACGACCATAAGGTGCCTGAGGCAGCAATAGACCCTTGGAGACAAGTCGGCTGGAGGACGATGTATTGAATCTCGACGCAATTTGAGGGTTCCATCGGCATTACGAGGCCCTGAACGTTTCAATTAACTATCATTTTTGCGTCGGATTCGAAAATCTAGGCTTACAAGAGAACGACCATAAGGTGCCCGAGGCAGCATTAGACCCTTGGAGACATGTCGGCTGGAGGCCGATGTATTGAATCTCGACGCAATTTGAGTGTTCCATCGTCATTAGGAGGCCCTAAACGTTACAATTAACTATCATTTTTGCGTCGGATTCGAAAATCTAGACTCACAGGAGAACGACCATAAGGTGCCCGAGGCAGCAATAGACCATTGGAGACGAGTCGGCTGGAGGCCGATGTATTGAATCTCGACGCAATCTGAGAGTTCCATCGTCGTTAGGAGGCCCTAAACGTTACAATTAACTATCATTTTTGCGTCGGAATCGATAATCTAGACATACAAGAGAATGACCATAAGGTGCCCGACGCAGCAACAGACCCTTGGAGACAAATCGGCTGGAGGCCGATGTATTGGATCTCGACGCAATTTGAGTGTTCCATCGGCATTAGGAGGCCCTGAACGTAACAATTAACTACCATTTTTGCGTCGGATTCAAAAATCTAGACTCCCAGGAGAACGACCATAAGGTGCCCGAGGCAGCAACAGACCAAGGAGACAAGTCGGCTGGAGGCCGATGTATTGAATCTCGACGCAATTTTAGTGTTCCATTGTCATTAGGAGGCCCTAAACGTTACAATTCACTATCATTTTTGCGTCGGATTCGAAAATCTAGACTCGCAGGAGAAGGACCATGTGGTGCCCGAGGCAGCAATAGACCCTTGGAGACAAGTCGGCTGCAGGCCGATGTATTGAATCTAGACGCAATTTGAGTGTTCCATCGTCATTACAAGGCCCTGAACGTTACAATTAACTATCATTTTTGCGTCGGATTCGAAAATTTAGACTCACAGGAGAAAGACCATGAGGTGCCTGAGGCAGCAACAGACCCTTGGAGACAAGTCGACTGGAGGCCGATGTATTGAATCTCGACGCAATTTGAGTGTTCCATCGTCATTAGGAGGCCCTAAACGTTACAATTCACTATCAGTTTTGCGTCGGGTTCGAAAATCTAAACTCACAGGAGAAGGAGCATGTGGTGCCCAAGGCAGCAATAGACCCTTGGAGACAAGTCGGCTGGAGGCCGATGTATTGAATCTCGACGCAATTTGAGTGTTCCATCGTCATTAGGAGGCCCTGAACGTTACAATTAACTATCATTTTTGCGTCGGATTCGAAAATCTAGACTTACAAGAGAACGACCATGAGGTGCCCGAGACTGCAATATCCTCTTGGATACAAGTCGACTGGAGGACGATGTATTGAATCTCGACGCAATTTGAGTCTTCTATCGTCATTAGGAGGCGCTGAACGTCACAATTCACTATCATTTTTGCGTCGGATTCGATAATCTAAACTCACAGGAGAACGACCATAAGGTGCCGAGGCAGCAACAGACCCTTGGAGACAAGTCGGCTGGAGGCCGATGTATTGAATCTCGACGCAATTTGAGTGTTCCATCGTCATTAGGAGGCCCTAAACGTTACAATACACTATCATTTTTGCGTCGGATTCAAAATATAGACTCACAGGAGAACGACCATGTGGTGCCCGAGACAGCGATATCCCCTTGGAGACAAGTCGGCTGGAGGCCGATGTATTGAATCTCGACGCAATTTGAGAGTTCCATCGTCATTAGGAGGCCCTGAAAGTTACAATTAACAATCATTTTTGCGTCGGATTCGAAAATCTAGACTCACAGGAGAACCACCATAAGGTGCCCGAGGCAGCAATAGACCCTTGGAGACAAGTCGGCTGGAGGACGATGTATTGAATCTCGACGCAATTTGAGAGTTCCATCGGCATTAGGAGGCCCTGAACGTTTCAATTAACTATCATTTTTGCGTCGGATTCGAAAATCTAGGCTTACAAGAGAACGACCATAAGGTGCCCGAGGCAGCATTAGACCCTTGGAGACATGTCGGCTGGAGGCCGATGTATTGAATCTCGACGCAATCTGAGAGTTCCATCGTCATTAGGAGGCCCTAAACGTTACTATTAACTATCATTTTTGCGTCGGAATCGATAATCTAGACATACAAGAGAATGACCATAAGGTGCCCGACGCAGCAACAGACCCTTGGAGACAAGTCGGCTGGAGGCCGATGTATTGGATCTCGACGTAATTTGAGTGTTCCATCGGCATTAGGAGGCCCTGAAAGTTACAATTAACTATCATTTTTGCGTCGGATTCGAAAATCTAGCCTCACAGGAGAAGGACCATGTGGTGCCCGAGGCAGCAATAGACCCTTGGAGACAAGTCGGCTGGAGGCCGATGTATTGAATCTCGACGCAATTTGAGAGTTCCATCGTCATTAGGAGGCCCTGAACGTTACAATTAACTATCATTTTTGCGTCGGATTCGAAAATCTAGACTCACAGGAGAACGACCATAAGGTGCCCGAGGCAGCAATAGACCATTGGAGACGAGTCGGCTGGAGGCCGATGTATTGAATCTCGACGCAATCTGAGAGTTCCATCGTCATTGGGAGGCCCTAAACGTTACAATTAACTATCATTTTTGCGTCGGAATCGATAATCTAGACATACAAGAGAATGACCATAAGGTGCCCGACGCAGCAACAGACCCTTGGAGACAAATCGGCTGGAGGCCGATGTATTGGATCTCGACGCAATTTGAGTGTTCCATCGGCATTAGGAGGCCCTGAACGTAACAATTAACTACCATTTTTGCGTCGGATTCAAAAATCTAGACTCCCAGGAGAACGACCATAAGGTGCCCGAGGCAGCAACAGACCAAGGAGACAAGTCGGCTGGAGGCCGATGTATTGAATCTCGACGCAATTTTAGTGTTCCATTGTCATTAGGAGGCCCTAAACGTTACAATTCACTATCATTTTTGCGTCGGATTCGAAAATCTAGACTCGCAGGAGAAGGACCATGTGGTGCCCGAGGCAGCAATAGACCCTTGGAGACAAGTCGGCTGCAGGCCGATGTATTGAATCTAGACGCAATTTGAGTGTTCCATCGTCATTACAAGGCCCTGAACGTTACAATTAACTATCATTTTTGCGTCGGATTCGAAAATTTAGACTCACAGGAGAAAGACCATGAGGTGCCTGAGGCAGCAACAGACCCTTGGAGACAAGTCGGCTGGAGGCCGATGTATTGAATCTCGACGCAATTTGAGTGTTCCATCGTCATTAGGAGGCCCTAAACGTCACAATTCACTATCAGTTTTGCGTCGGGTTCGAAAATCTAAACTCACAGGAGAAGGAGCATGTGGTGCCCAAGGCAGCAATAGACCCTTGGAGACAAGTCGGCTGGAGGCCGATGTATTGAATCTCGACGCAATTTGAGTGTTCCATCGTCATTAGGAGGCCCTGAACGTTACAATTAACTATCATTTTTGCGTCGGATTCGAAAATCTAGACTCACCGGAGACGGACCATGTGGTGCCCGAGGCAGCGATATCCCCTTGGAGACAAGTCGGCTGGAGGCCGATGTATTGAATCTCGACGCAATTTGAGAGTTCCATCGTCATTAGGAGGCCCTGAACGTTACAATTAACAATCATTTTTGCGTCGGATTAGAAAATCTAGACTTACAAGAGAACGAACGTAAGGTTCCCGAGGCAGCATTAGACCCTTGGAGACAAGTCGGCTGGAGGACGATGAATTGAATCTCGACGCAATTTGAGTGTCCCATCGTCATTAGGAGGCCCTAAACGTTACAATTAACTATCATTATTGCGTCGGATTCGATGATCTAAAATCACAGGAGAACAACCATAAGGTGCCCGAGGCAGCAACAGACCCTTGGAGACAAGTAGGCTGGAGGCCGATGTATTGAATCTCGACGCAATTTGAGTGTTCCATCGTCATTACAAGGCCCTGAACGTTACAATTAACTATCATTTTTGCGTCGGATTCGAAAATCTAGACTCACCGGAGACGGACCATGTGGTGCCCGAGGCAGCGATATCCCCTTGGAGACAAGTCGGCTGGAGGCCGATGTATTGAATCTCGACGCAATTTGAGAGTTCCATCGTCATTAGGAGGCCCTGAACGTTCCAATTAACAATCATTTTTGCGTCGGATTCGAAAATCTAGACTCAAAGGAGAACGACCATAAGGTGCCTGAGGCAGCAATAGACCCTTGGAGACAAGTCGGCTGGAGGACGATGTATTGAATCTCGACGCAATTTGAGGGTTCCATCGGCATTACGAGGCCCTGAACGTTTCAATTAACTATCATGCGTCGGATTCGAAAATCTAGGCTTACAAGAGAACGACCATAAGGTGCCCGAGGCAGCATTAGACCCTTGGAGACATGTCGGCTGGAGGCCGATGTATTGAATCTCGACGCAATTTGAGTGTTCCATCGTCATTAGGAGGCCCTAAACGTTACAATTAACTATCATTTTTGCGTCGGATTCGAAAATCTAGACTCACAGGAGAACGACCATAAGGTGCCCGAGGCAGCAATAGACCATTGGAGACGAGTCGGCTGGAGGCCGATGTATTGAATCTCGACGCAATCTGAGAGTTCCATCGTCATTAGGAGGCCCTAAACGTTACAATTAACTATCATTTTTGCGTCGGAATCGATAATCTAGACATACAAGAGAATGACCATAAGGTGCCCGACGCAGCAACAGACCCTTGGAGACAAGTCGGCTGGAGGCCGATGTATTGGATCTCGACGTAATTTGAGTGTTCCATCGGCATTAGGAGGCCCTGAAAGTTACAATTAACTATCATTTTTGCGTCGGATTCGAAAATCTGGCCTCACAGGAGAAGGACCATGTGGTGCCCGAGGCAGCAATAGACCCTTGGAGACAAGTCGGCTGGAGGCCGATGTATTGAATCTCGACGCAATTTGAGAGTTCCATCGTCATTAGGAGGCCCTGAACGTTACAATTAACTATCATTTTTGCGTCGGATTCGAAAATCTAGACTCACAGGAGAACGACCATAAGGTGCCCGAGGCAGCAATAGACCATTGGAGACGAGTCGGCTGGAGGCCGATGTATTGAATCTCGACGCAATCTGAGAGTTCCATCGTCATTGGGAGGCCCTAAACGTTACAATTAACTATCATTTTTGCGTCGGAATCGATAATCTAGACATACAAGAGAATGACCATAAGGTGCCCGACGCAGCAACAGACCCTTGGAGACAAATCGGCTGGAGGCCGATGTATTGGATCTCGACGCAATTTGAGTGTTCCATCGGCATTAGGAGGCCCTGAACGTAACAATTAACTACCATTTTTGCGTCGGATTCAAAAATCTAGACTCCCAGGAGAACGACCATAAGGTGCCCGAGGCAGCAACAGACCAAGGAGACAAGTCGGCTGGAGGCCGATGTATTGAATCTCGACGCAATTTTAGTGTTCCATTGTCATTAGGAGGCCCTAAACGTTACAATTCACTATCATTTTTGCGTCGGATTCGAAAATCTAGACTCGCAGGAGAAGGACCATGTGGTGCCCGAGGCAGCAATAGACCCTTGGAGACAAGTCGGCTGCAGGCCGATGTATTGAATCTAGACGCAATTTGAGTGTTCCATCGTCATTACAAGGCCCTGAACGTTACAATTAACTATCATTTTTGCGTCGGATTCGAAAATTTAGACTCACAGGAGAAAGACCATGAGGTGCCTGAGGCAGCAACAGACCCTTGGAGACAAGTCGACTGGAGGCCGATGTATTGAATCTCGACGCAATTTGAGTGTTCCATCGTCATTAGGAGGCCCTAAACGTTACAATTCACTATCAGTTTTGCGTCGGGTTCGAAAATCTAAACTCACAGGAGAAGGAGCATGTGGTGCCCAAGGCAGCAATAGACCCTTGGAGACAAGTCGGCTGGAGGCCGATGTATTGAATCTCGACGCAATTTGAGTGTTCCATCGTCATTAGGAGGCCCTGAACGTTACTATTAACTATCATTTTTGCGTCGGATTCGAAAATCTAGACTCACCGGAGACGGACCATGTGGTGCCCGAGGCAGCGATATCCCCTTGGAGACAAGTCGGCTGGAGGCCGATGTATTGAATGTCGACGCAATTTGAGAGTTCCATCGTCATTAGGAGGCCCTGAACGTTACAATTAACAATCATTTTTGCGTCGGATTAGAAAATCTAGACTTACAAGAGAACGAACGTAAGGTTCCCGAGGCAGCATTAGACCCTTGGAGACAAGTCGGCTGGAGGACGATGAATTGAATCTCGACGCAATTTGAGTGTCCCATCGTCATTAGGAGGCCCTAAACGTTACAATTAACTATCATTATTGCGTCGGATTCGATGATCTAAAATCACAGGAGAACAACCATAAGGTGCCCGAGGCAGCAACAGACCCTTGGAAACAAGTAGGCTGGAGGCCGATGTATTGAATCTCGACGCAATTTGAGTGTTCCATCGTCATTACAAGGCCCTGAACGTTACAATTAACTATCATTTTTGCGTCGGATTCGAAAATCTAGACTCACCGGAGACGGACCATGTGGTGCCCGAGGCAGCGATATCCCCTTGGAGACAAGTCGGCTGGAGGCCGATGTATTGAATCTCGACGCAATTTGAGAGTTCCATCGTCATTAGGAGGCCCTGAACGTTACAATTAACAATCATTTTTGCGTCGGATTCGAAAATCTAGACTCAAAGGAGAACGACCATAAGGTGCCTGAGGCAGCAATAGACCCTTGGAGACAAGTCGGCTGGAGGACGATGTATTGAATCTCGACGCAATTTGAGGGTTCCATCGGCATTACGAGGCCCTGAACGTTTCAATTAACTATCATTTTTGCGTCGGATTCGAAAATCTAGGCTTACAAGAGAACGACCATAAGGTGCCCGAGGCAGCATTAGACCCTTGGAGACATGTCGGCTGGAGGCCGATGTATTGAATCTCGACGCAATTTGAGTGTTCCATCGTCATTAGGAGGCCCTAAACGTTACAATTAACTATCATTTTTGCGTCGGATTCGAAAATCTAGACTCACAGGAGAACGACCATAAGGTGCCCGAGGCAGCAATAGACCATTGGAGACGAGTCGGCTGGAGGCCGATGTATTGAATCTCGACGCAATCTGAGAGTTCCATCGTCATTGGGAGGCCCTATACGTTACAATTAACTATCATTTTTGCGTCGGAATCGATAATCTAGACATACAAGAGAATGACCATAAGGTGCCCGACGCAGCAACAGACCCTTGGAGACAAATCGGCTGGAGGCCGATGTATTGGATCTCGACGCAATTTGAGTGTTCCATCGGCATTAGGAGGCCCTGAACGTAACAATTAACTACCATTTTTGCGTCGGATTCAAAAATCTAGACTCCCAGGAGAACGACCATAAGGTGCCCGAGGCAGCAACAGACCAAGGAGACAAGTCGGCTGGAGGCCGATGTATTGAATCTCGACGCAATTTTAGTGTTCCATTGTCATTAGGAGGCCCTAAACGTTACAATTCACTATCATTTTTGCGTCGGATTCGAAAATCTAGACTCGCAGGAGAAGGACCATGTGGTGCCCGAGGCAGCAATAGACCCTTGGAGACAAGTCGGCTGCAGGCCGATGTATTGAATCTAGACGCAATTTGAGTGTTCCATCGTCATTACAAGGCCCTGAACGTTACAATTAACTATCATTTTTGCGTCGGATTCGAAAATTTAGACTCACAGGAGAAAGACCATGAGGTGCCTGAGGCAGCAACAGACCCTTGGAGACAAGTCGACTGGAGGCCGATGTATTGAATCTCGACGCAATTTGAGTGTTCCATCGTCATTAGGAGGCCCTAAACGTTACAATTCACTATCAGTTTTGCGTCGGGTTCGAAAATCTAAACTCACAGGAGAAGGAGCATGTGGTGCCCAAGGCAGCAATAGACCCTTGGAGACAAGTCGGCTGGAGGCCGATGTATTGAATCTCGACGCAATTTGAGTGTTCCATCGTCATTAGGAGGCCCTGAACGTTACAATTAACTATCATTTTTGCGTCGGATTCGAAAATCTAGACTCACCGGAGACGGACCATGTGGTGCCCGAGGCAGCGATATCCCCTTGGAGACAAGTCGGCTGGAGGCCGATGTATTGAATCTCGACGCAATTTGAGAGTTCCATCGTCATTAGGAGGCCCTGAACGTTACAATTAACAATCATTTTTGCGTCGGATTAGAAAATCTAGACTTACAAGAGAACGAACGTAAGGTTCCCGAGGCAGCATTAGACCCTTGGAGACAAGTCGGCTGGAGGACGATGAATTGAATCTCGACGCAATTTGAGTGTCCCATCGTCATTAGGAGGCCCTAAACGTTACAATTAACTATCATTATTGCGTCGGATTCGATGATCTAAAATCACAGGAGAACAACCATAAGGTGCCCGAGGCAGCAACAGACCCTTGGAGACAAGTAGGCTGGAGGCCGATGTATTGAATCTCGACGCAATTTGAGTGTTCCAACGTCATTACAAGGCCCTGAACGTTACAATTAACTATCATTTTTGCGTCGGATTCGAAAATCTAGACTCACAGGAGAAGGACCATGTGGTGCCCGAGGCAGCGATATCCCCTTGGAGACAAGTCGGCTGGAGGCCGATGTATTGAATCTCGACGCAATTTGAGAGTTCCATCGTCATTAGGAGGCCCTGAACGTTACAATTAACAATCATTTTTGCGTCGGATTCGAAAATCTAGACTCAAAGGAGAACGACCATAAGGTGCCTGAGGCAGCAATAGACCCTTGGAGACAAGTCGGCTGGAGGACGATGTATTGAATCTCGACGCAATTTGAGGGTTCCATCGGCATTACGAGGCCCTGAACGTTTCAATTAACTATCATTTTTGCGTCGGATTCGAAAATCTAGGCTTACAAGAGAACGACCATAAGGTGCCCGAGGCAGCATTAGACCCTTGGAGACATGTCGGCTGGAGGCCGAAGTATTGAATCTCGACGCAATTTGAGTGTTCCATCGTCATTAGGAGGCCCTAAACGTTACAATTAACTATCATTTTTGCGTCGGATTCGAAAATCTAGACTCACAGGAGAACGACCATAAGGTGCCCGAGGCAGCAATAGACCATTGGAGACGAGTCGGCTGGAGGCCGATGTATTGAATCTCGACGCAATCTGAGAGTTCCATCGTCATTAGGAGGCCCTAAACGTTACAATTAACTATCATTTTTGCGTCGGAATCGATAATCTAGACATACAAGAGAATGACCAAAAGGTGCCCGACGCAGCAACAGACCCTTGGAGACAAGTCGGCTGGAGGCCGATGTATTGGATCTCGACGTAATTTGAGTGTTCCATCGGCATTAGGAGGCCCTGCAAGTTACAATTAACTATCATTTTTGCGTCGGATTCGAAAATCTGGCCTCACAGGAGAAGGACCATGTGGTGCCCGAGGCAGCAATAGACCCTTGGAGACAAGTCGGCTGGAGGCCGATGTATTGAATCTCGACGCAATTTGAGAGTTCCATCGTCATTAGGAGGCCCTGAACGTTACAATTAACTATCATTTTTGCGTCGGATTCGAAAATCTAGACTCACAGGAGAACGACCATAAGGTGCCCGAGGCAGCAATAGACCATTGGAGACGAGTCGGCTGGAGGCCGATGTATTGAATCTCCACGCATTCTGAGAGTTCCATCGTCATTGGGAGGCCCTAAACGTTACAATTAACTATCATTTTTGCGTCGGAATCGATAATCTAGACATACAAGAGAATGACCATAAGGTGCCCGACGCAGCAATAGACCCTTGGAGACAAATCGGCTGGAGGCCGATGTATTGGATCTCGACGCAATTTGAGTGTTCCATCGGCATTAGGAGGCCCTGAACGTAACAATTAACTACCATTTTTGCGTCGGATTCAAAAATCTAGACTCCCAGGAGAACGACCATAAGGTGCCCGAGGCAGCAACAGACCAAGGAGACAAGTCGGCTGGAGGCCGATGTATTGAATCTCGACGCAATTTTAGTGTTCCATTGTCATTAGGAGGCCCTAAACGTTACAATTCACTATCATTTTTGCGTCGGATTCGAAAATCTAGACTCGCAGGAGAAGGACCATGTGGTGCCCGAGGCAGCAATAGACCCTTGGAGACAAGTCGGCTGCAGGCCGATGTATTGAATCTAGACGCAATTTGAGTGTTCCATCGTCATTACAAGGCCCTGAACGTTACAATTAACTATCATTTTTGCGTCGGATTCGAAAATTTAGACTCACAGGAGAAAGACCATGAGGTGCCTGAGGCAGCAACAGACCCTTGGAGACAAGTCGACTGGAGGCCGATGTATTGAATCTCGACGCAATTTGAGTGTTCCTTCGTCATTAGGAGGCCCTAAACGTTACAATTCACTATCAGTTTTGCGTCCGGTTCGAAAATCTAAACTCACAGGAGAAGGAGCATGTGGTGCCCAAGGCAGCAATAGACCCTTGGAGACAAGTCGGCTGGAGGCCGATGTATTGAATCTCGACGCAATTTGAGTGTTCCATCGTCATTAGGAGGCCCTGAACGTTACAATTAACTATCATTTTTGCGTCGGATTCGAAAATCTAGACTCACCGGAGACGGACCATGTGGTGCCCGAGGCAGCGATATCCCCTTGGAGACAAGTCGGCTGGAGGCCGATGTATTGAATCTTGACGCAATTTGAGAGTTCCATCGTCATTAGGAGGCCCTGAACGTTACAATTAACAATCATTTTTGCGTCGGATTAGAAAATCTAGACTTACAAGAGAACGAACGTAAGGTTCCCGAGGCAGAATTAGACCCTTGGAGACAAGTCGGCTGGAGGACGATGAATTGATTCTCGACGCAATTTGAGTGTCCCATCGTCATTAGGAGGCCCTAAACGTTACAATTAACTATCATTATTGCGTCGGATTCGATGATCTAAAATCACAGGAGAACAACCATCAGGTGCCCGAGGCAGCAACAGACCCTTGGAGACAAGTAGGCTGGAGGCCGATGTATTGAATCTCGACGCAATTTGAGTGTTCCATCGTCATTACAAGGCCCTGAACGTTACAATTAACTATCATTTTTGCGTCGGATTCGAAAATCTAGACTCACCGGAGACGGACCATGTGGTGCCCGAGGCAGCGATATCCCCTTCTAGACAAGTCGGCTGGAGGCCGATGTATTGAATCTCGACGCAATTTGAGAGTTCCATCGTCATTAGGAGGCCCTGAACGTTACAATTAACAATCATTTTTGCGTCGGATTCGAAAATCTAGACTCAAAGGAGAACGACCATAAGGTGCCTGAGGCAGCAATAGACCCTTGGAGACAAGTCGGCTGGAGGACGATGTATTGAATCTCGACGCAATTTGAGGGTTCCATCGGCATTACGAGGCCCTGAACGTTTCAATTAACTATCATTTTTGCGTCGGATTCGAAAATCTAGACTTACAAGAAAACGACCATAAGGTGCCCGAGGCAGCATTAGACCCTTGGAGACAAGTCGGCTGGAGGCCGATGTATTGAATCTCGACGCAATTTGAGTGTTCCATCGGCATTAGGAGGCCATGAACGTTGCAATTAACTATCATTTTTGCGTCGGATTCGAAAATCTAGACTTACAAGAGAACGACCATGAGGTGCCTGAGACTGCAATATCCTCTTGGATACAAGTCGACTGGAGATCGATGTATTGAATCTCGACGCAATTTGAGTCTTCTATCGTCATTAGGAGGCACTGAACGTTGCAATTCACTATCATTTTTGCGTCGGATTCGATAATCTAAACTCACAGGAGAACGACCATAAGGTGCCGAGGCAGCAACAGACCCTTGGAGACAAGTCGGCTGGAGGCCGATGTATTGAATCTCGACGCAATTTGAGTGTTCCAACGTCATTAGGAGGCCCTGAACGTTACAATTAACTATCATTTTTGCGTCGGATTCGAAAATCTAGACTCACAGGAGAAGGACCATGTGGTGCCCGAGGCAGCAATAGACCCTTGGAGACAAGTCGGCTGCAGGCCGATGCATTGAATCTTGACGCAATTTGAGTGTTCCAGCGTCATTACAAGGCCCTGAACGTTACAATTAACTATCATTTTTGCGTCGGAATCGATAATCTAGACATACAAGAGAATGACCATAAGGTGCCCGACGCAGCAACAGACCCTTGGAGACAAGTCGGCTGGAGGCCGATGTATTGGATCTCGACGCAATTTGAGTGTTCCATCGGCATTAGGAGGCCCTGAACGTTACAATTAACTACCATTTTTGCGTCGGATTCAAAAATCTAGACTCACAGGAGAACGACCATAAGGTGCCCGAGGCAGCAACAGACCCTTGGAGACAAGTCGGCTGGAGGCCGATGTATTGAATCTCGACGCAATTTGAGAGTTCCATCGGCATTAAGAGGCCCTGAACGTTTCAATTAACTATCATTTTTGCGTCGGATTCGAAAATCTAGACTTACAAGAAAACGACCATAAGTTGCCCGAGGCAGCATTAGACCCTTGGAGACAAGTCGGCTGGAGGCCGATGTATTGAATCTCGACGCAATTTGAGTGTTCCATCGTCATTAGGAGGCCCTAAACGTTACAATTAACTATCATTTTTGCGTCGGATTCGAAAATCTAGACTCACAGGAGAACGACCATAAGGTGCCCGAGGCAGCAATAGACCATTGGAGACGAGTCGGCTGGAGGCCGATGTATTGAATCTCGACGCAATCTGAGAGTTCCATCGTCATTGGGAGGCCCTATACGTTACAATTAACTATCATTTTTGCGTCGGAATCGATAATCTAGACATACAAGAGAATGACCATAAGGTGCCCGACGCAGCAACAGACCCTTGGAGACAAATCGGCTGGAGGCCGATGTATTGGATCTCGACGCAATTTGAGTGTTCCATCGGCATTAGGAGGCCCTGAACGTAACAATTAACTACCATTTTTGCGTCGGATTCAAAAATCTAGACTCCCAGGAGAACGACCATAAGGTGCCCGAGGCAGCAACAGACCAAGGAGACAAGTCGGCTGGAGGCCGATGTATTGAATCTCGACGCAATTTTAGTGTTCCATTGTCATTAGGAGGCCCTAAACGTTACAATTCACTATCATTTTTGCGTCGGATTCGAAAATCTAGACTCGCAGGAGAAGGACCATGTGGTGCCCGAGGCAGCAATAGACCCTTGGAGACAAGTCGGCTGCAGGCCGATGTATTGAATCTAGACGCAATTTGAGTGTTCCATCGTCATTACAAGGCCCTGAACGTTACAATTAACTATCATTTTTGCGTCGGATTCGAAAATTTAGACTCACAGGAGAAAGACCATGAGGTGCCTGAGGCAGCAACAGACCCTTGGAGACAAGTCGACTGGAGGCCGATGTATTGAATCTCGACGCAATTTGAGTGTTCCATCGTCATTAGGAGGCCCTAAACGTTACAATTCACTATCAGTTTTGCGTCGGGTTCGAAAATCTAAACTCACAGGAGAAGGAGCATGTGGTGCCCAAGGCAGCAATAGACCCTTGGAGACAAGTCGGCTGGAGGCCGATGTATTGAATCTCGACGCAATTTGAGTGTTCCATCGTCATTAGGAGGCCCTGAACGTTACAATTAACTATCATTTTTGCGTCGGATTCGAAAATCTAGACTCACCGGAGACGGACCATGTGGTGCCCGAGGCAGCGATATCCCCTTGGAGACAAGTCGGCTGGAGGCCGATGTATTGAATCTCGACGCAATTTGAGAGTTCCATCGTCATTAGGAGGCCCTGAACGTTACAATTAACAATCATTTTTGCGTCGGATTAGAAAATCTAGACTTACAAGAGAACGAACGTAAGGTTCCCGAGGCAGCATTAGACCCTTGGAGACAAGTCGGCTGGAGGACGATGAATTGAATCTCGACGCAATTTGAGTGTCCCATCGTCATTAGGAGGCCCTAAACGTTACAATTAACTATCATTATTGCGTCGGATTCGATGATCTAAAATCACAGGAGAACAACCATAAGGTGCCCGAGGCAGCAACAGACCCTTGGAGACAAGTAGGCTGGAGGCCGATGTATTGAATCTCGACGCAATTTGAGTGTTCCAACGTCATTACAAGGCCCTGAACGTTACAATTAACTATCATTTTTGCGTCGGATTCGAAAATCTAGACTCACAGGAGAAGGACCATGTGGTGCCCGAGGCAGCGATATCCCCTTGGAGACAAGTCGGCTGGAGGCCGATGTATTGAATCTCGACGCAATTTGAGAGTTCCATCGTCATTAGGAGGCCCTGAACGTTACAATTAACAATCATTTTTGCGTCGGATTCGAAAATCTAGACTCAAAGGAGAACGACCATAAGGTGCCTGAGGCAGCAATAGACCCTTGGAGACAAGTCGGCTGGAGGACGATGTATTGAATCTCGACGCAATTTGAGGGTTCCATCGGCATTACGAGGCCCTGAACGTTTCAATTAACTATCATTTTTGCGTCGGATTCGAAAATCTAGGCTTACAAGAGAACGACCATAAGGTGCCCGAGGCAGCATTAGACCCTTGGAGACATGTCGGCTGGAGGCCGAAGTATTGAATCTCGACGCAATTTGAGTGTTCCATCGTCATTAGGAGGCCCTAAACGTTACAATTAACTATCATTTTTGCGTCGGATTCGAAAATCTAGACTCACAGGAGAACGACCATAAGGTGCCCGAGGCAGCAATAGACCATTGGAGACGAGTCGGCTGGAGGCCGATGTATTGAATCTCGACGCAATCTGAGAGTTCCATCGTCATTAGGAGGCCCTAAACGTTACAATTAACTATCATTTTTGCGTCGGAATCGATAATCTAGACATACAAGAGAATGACCAAAAGGTGCCCGACGCAGCAACAGACCCTTGGAGACAAGTCGGCTGGAGGCCGATGTATTGGATCTCGACGTAATTTGAGTGTTCCATCGGCATTAGGAGGCCCTGCAAGTTACAATTAACTATCATTTTTGCGTCGGATTCGAAAATCTGGCCTCACAGGAGAAGGACCATGTGGTGCCCGAGGCAGCAATAGACCCTTGGAGACAAGTCGGCTGGAGGCCGATGTATTGAATCTCGACGCAATTTGAGAGTTCCATCGTCATTAGGAGGCCCTGAACGTTACAATTAACTATCATTTTTGCGTCGGATTCGAAAATCTAGACTCACAGGAGAACGACCATAAGGTGCCCGAGGCAGCAATAGACCATTGGAGACGAGTCGGCTGGAGGCCGATGTATTGAATCTCCACGCATTCTGAGAGTTCCATCGTCATTGGGAGGCCCTAAACGTTACAATTAACTATCATTTTTGCGTCGGAATCGATAATCTAGACATACAAGAGAATGACCATAAGGTGCCCGACGCAGCAATAGACCCTTGGAGACAAATCGGCTGGAGGCCGATGTATTGGATCTCGACGCAATTTGAGTGTTCCATCGGCATTAGGAGGCCCTGAACGTAACAATTAACTACCATTTTTGCGTCGGATTCAAAAATCTAGACTCCCAGGAGAACGACCATAAGGTGCCCGAGGCAGCAACAGACCAAGGAGACAAGTCGGCTGGAGGCCGATGTATTGAATCTCGACGCAATTTTAGTGTTCCATTGTCATTAGGAGGCCCTAAACGTTACAATTCACTATCATTTTTGCGTCGGATTCGAAAATCTAGACTCGCAGGAGAAGGACCATGTGGTGCCCGAGGCAGCAATAGACCCTTGGAGACAAGTCGGCTGCAGGCCGATGTATTGAATCTAGACGCAATTTGAGTGTTCCATCGTCATTACAAGGCCCTGAACGTTACAATTAACTATCATTTTTGCGTCGGATTCGAAAATTTAGACTCACAGGAGAAAGACCATGAGGTGCCTGAGGCAGCAACAGACCCTTGGAGACAAGTCGACTGGAGGCCGATGTATTGAATCTCGACGCAATTTGAGTGTTCCTTCGTCATTAGGAGGCCCTAAACGTTACAATTCACTATCAGTTTTGCGTCCGGTTCGAAAATCTAAACTCACAGGAGAAGGAGCATGTGGTGCCCAAGGCAGCAATAGACCCTTGGAGACAAGTCGGCTGGAGGCCGATGTATTGAATCTCGACGCAATTTGAGTGTTCCATCGTCATTAGGAGGCCCTGAACGTTACAATTAACTATCATTTTTGCGTCGGATTCGAAAATCTAGACTCACCGGAGACGGACCATGTGGTGCCCGAGGCAGCGATATCCCCTTGGAGACAAGTCGGCTGGAGGCCGATGTATTGAATCTTGACGCAATTTGAGAGTTCCATCGTCATTAGGAGGCCCTGAACGTTACAATTAACAATCATTTTTGCGTCGGATTAGAAAATCTAGACTTACAAGAGAACGAACGTAAGGTTCCCGAGGCAGAATTAGACCCTTGGAGACAAGTCGGCTGGAGGACGATGAATTGATTCTCGACGCAATTTGAGTGTCCCATCGTCATTAGGAGGCCCTAAACGTTACAATTAACTATCATTATTGCGTCGGATTCGATGATCTAAAATCACAGGAGAACAACCATCAGGTGCCCGAGGCAGCAACAGACCCTTGGAGACAAGTAGGCTGGAGGCCGATGTATTGAATCTCGACGCAATTTGAGTGTTCCATCGTCATTACAAGGCCCTGAACGTTACAATTAACTATCATTTTTGCGTCGGATTCGAAAATCTAGACTCACCGGAGACGGACCATGTGGTGCCCGAGGCAGCGATATCCCCTTCTAGACAAGTCGGCTGGAGGCCGATGTATTGAATCTCGACGCAATTTGAGAGTTCCATCGTCATTAGGAGGCCCTGAACGTTACAATTAACAATCATTTTTGCGTCGGATTCGAAAATCTAGACTCAAAGGAGAACGACCATAAGGTGCCTGAGGCAGCAATAGACCCTTGGAGACAAGTCGGCTGGAGGACGATGTATTGAATCTCGACGCAATTTGAGGGTTCCATCGGCATTACGAGGCCCTGAACGTTTCAATTAACTATCATTTTTGCGTCGGATTCGAAAATCTAGACTTACAAGAAAACGACCATAAGGTGCCCGAGGCAGCATTAGACCCTTGGAGACAAGTCGGCTGGAGGCCGATGTATTGAATCTCGACGCAATTTGAGTGTTCCATCGGCATTAGGAGGCCATGAACGTTGCAATTAACTATCATTTTTGCGTCGGATTCGAAAATCTAGACTTACAAGAGAACGACCATGAGGTGCCTGAGACTGCAATATCCTCTTGGATACAAGTCGACTGGAGATCGATGTATTGAATCTCGACGCAATTTGAGTCTTCTATCGTCATTAGGAGGCACTGAACGTTGCAATTCACTATCATTTTTGCGTCGGATTCGATAATCTAAACTCACAGGAGAACGACCATAAGGTGCCGAGGCAGCAACAGACCCTTGGAGACAAGTCGGCTGGAGGCCGATGTATTGAATCTCGACGCAATTTGAGTGTTCCAACGTCATTAGGAGGCCCTGAACGTTACAATTAACTATCATTTTTGCGTCGGATTCGAAAATCTAGACTCACAGGAGAAGGACCATGTGGTGCCCGAGGCAGCAATAGACCCTTGGAGACAAGTCGGCTGCAGGCCGATGCATTGAATCTTGACGCAATTTGAGTGTTCCAGCGTCATTACAAGGCCCTGAACGTTACAATTAACTATCATTTTTGCGTCGGAATCGATAATCTAGACATACAAGAGAATGACCATAAGGTGCCCGACGCAGCAACAGACCCTTGGAGACAAGTCGGCTGGAGGCCGATGTATTGGATCTCGACGCAATTTGAGTGTTCCATCGGCATTAGGAGGCCCTGAACGTTACAATTAACTACCATTTTTGCGTCGGATTCAAAAATCTAGACTCACAGGAGAACGACCATAAGGTGCCCGAGGCAGCAACAGACCCTTGGAGACAAGTCGGCTGGAGGCCGATGTATTGAATCTCGACGCAATTTGAGAGTTCCATCGGCATTAAGAGGCCCTGAACGTTTCAATTAACTATCATTTTTGCGTCGGATTCGAAAATCTAGACTTACAAGAAAACGACCATAAGTTGCCCGAGGCAGCATTAGACCCTTGGAGACAAGTCGGCTGGAGGCCGATGTATTGAATCTCGACGCAATTTGAGTGTTCCATCGTCATTAGGAGGCCCTAAACGTTACAATTAACTATCATTTTTGCGTCGGATTCGAAAATCTAGACTTACAAGAGAATGACCATGAGGTGCCTGAGACTGCAATATCCTCTTGGATACAAGTCGACTGGAGTTCGATGTATTGAATCTCGACGCAATTTGAGTCTTCTATCGTCATTAGGAGGCGCTGAACGTTACAATTCACTATCATTTTTGCGTCGGATTCGATAATCTAAACTCACAGGAGAACGACCATAAGGTGCCGAGGCAGCAAGAGACCCTTGGAGACAAGTCGGCTGGAGGCCGATGTATTGAATCTCGACGCAATCTGAGAGTTCCATCGTCATTGGGAGGCCCTAAACGTTACAATTAACTAACATTTTTGCGTCCGAATCGATAATCTAGACATACAAGAGAATGACCATAAGGTGCCCGCCGCAGCAACAGACCCTTGGAGACAAACCGGCTGGAGGCCGATGTATTGGATCTCGACGCAATTTGAGTGTTCCATCGGCATTAGGAGGCCCTGAACGTAACAATTAACTACCATTTTTGCGTCGGATTCAAAAATCTAGACTCCCAGGAGAACGACCATAAGGTGCCCGAGGCAGCAACAGACCAAGGAGACAAGTCGGCTGGAGGCCGATGTATTGAATCTCGACGCAATTTTAGTGTTCCATTGTCATTAGGAGGCCCTAAACGTTACAATTCACTATCATTTTTGCGTCGGATTCGAAAATCTAGACTCGCAGGAGAAGGACCATGTGGTGCCCGAGGCAGCAATAGACCCTTGGAGACAAGTCGGCTGCAGGCCGATGTATTGAATCTAGACGCAATTTGAGTGTTCCATCGTCATTACAAGGCCCTGAACGTTACAATTAACTATCATTTTTGCGTCGGATTCGAAAATTTAGACTCACAGGAGAAAGACCATGAGGTGCCTGAGGCAGCAACAGACCCTTGGAGACAAGTCGGCTGGAGGCCGATGTATTGAATCTCGACGCAATTTGAGTGTTCCATCGTCATTAGGAGGCCCTAAACGTTACAATTCACTATCAGTTTTGCGTCGGGTTCGAAAATCTAAACTCACAGGAGAAGGAGCATGTGGTGCCCAAGGCAGCAATAGACCCTTGGAGACAAGTCGGCTGGAGGCCGATGTATTGAATCTCGACGCAATTTGAGTGTTCCATCGTCATTAGGAGGCCCTGAACGTTACAATTCACTATCATTTTTGCGTCGGATTCGAAAATCTAGACTCACCGGAGACGGACCATGTGGTGCCCGAGGCAGCGATATCCCCTTGGAGACAAGTCGGCTGGAGGCCGATGTATTGAATCTCGACGCAATTTGAGAGTTCCATCGTCATTAGGAGGCCCTGAACGTTACAATTAACAATCATTTTTGCGTCGGATTAGAAAATCTAGACTTACAAGCGAACGAACGTAAGGTTCCCGAGGCAGCATTAGACCCTTGGAGACAAGTCGGCTGGAGGACGATGAATTGAATCTCGACGCAATTTGAGTGTCCCATCGTCATTAGGAGGCCCTAAACGTTACAATTAACTATCATTATTGCGTCGGATTCGATGATCTAAAATCACAGGAGAACAACCATAAGGTGCCCGAGGCAGCAACAGACCCTTGGAGACAAGTATGCTGGAGGCCGATGTATTGAATCTCGACGCAATTTGAGTGTTCCATCGTCATTACAAGGCCCTGAACGTTACAATTAACTATCATTTTTGTGTCGGATTCGAAAATCTAGACTTACAAGAGAACGACCATGAGGTGCCCGAGACTGCAATATCCTCTTGGATACAAGTCGACTGGAGGACGATGTATTGAATCTCGCCGCATTTTGAGTGTTCCATCGTCATTAGGAGGCCCTAAACGTTACAATTCACTATCATTTTTGCGTCGGATTCAAAATATAGACTCACAGGAGAACGACCATGTGGTGCCCGAGACAGCGATATCCCCTTGGAGACAAGTCGGCTGGAGGCCGATGTATTGAATCTCGACGCAATTTGAGAGTTCCATCGTCATTAGGAGGCCCTGAAAGTTACAATTAACAATCATTTTTGCGTCGGATTCGAAAATCTAGACTCACAGGAGAACCACCATAAGGTGCCCGAGGCAGCAATAGACCCTTGGAGACAAGTCGGCTGGAGGACGATGTATTGAATCTCGACGCAATTTGAGAGTTCCATCGGCATTAGGAGGCCCTGAACGTTTCAATTAACTATCATTTTTGCGTCGGATTCGAAAATCTAGGCTTACAAGAGAACGACCATAAGGTGCCCGAGGCAGCATTAGACCCTTGGAGACATGTCGGCTGGAGGCCGATGTATTGAATCTCGACACAATTTGAGTGTTCCATCGTCATTAGGAGGCCCTAAACGTTACAATTAACTATCAGTTTTGCGTCGGATTCGAAAATCTAGACTCACAGGAGAACGACCATTAGGTGCCCGAGGCAGCAATAGACCATTGGAGACGAGTCGGCTGGAGGCCGATGTATTGAATCTCGACGCAATCTGAGAGTTCCATCGTCATTAGGAGGCCCTAAACGTTACAATTAACTATCATTTTTGCGTCGGAATCGATAATCTAGACATACAAGAGAATGACCATAAGGTGCCCGACGCAGCAACAGACCCTTGGAGACAAGTCGGCTGGAGGCCGATGTATTGGATCTCGACGTAATTTGAGTGTTCCATCGGCATTAGGAGGCCCTGAAAGTTACAATTAACTATCATTTTTGCGTCGGATTCGAAAATCTAGCCTCACAGGAGAAGGACCATGTGGTGCCCGAGGCAGCAATAGACCCTTGGAGACAAGTCGGCTGGAGGCCGATGTATTGAATCTCGACGCAATTTGAGAGTTCCATCGTCATTAGGAGGCCCTGAACGTTACAATTAACTATCATTTTTGCGTCGGATTCGAAAATCTAGACTCACAGGAGAACGACCATAAGGTGCCCGAGGCAGCAATAGACCATTGGAGACGAGTCGGCTGGAGGCCGATGTATTGAATCTCGACGCAATCTGAGAGTTCCATCGTCATTGGGAGGCCCTAAACGTTACAATTAACTATCATTTTTGCGTCGGAATCGATAATCTAGACATACAAGAGAATGACCATAAGGTGCCCGACGCAGCAACAGACCCTTGGAGACAAATTGGCTGGAGGCCGATGTATTGGATCTCGACGCAATTTGAGTGTTCCATCGGCATTAGGAGGCCCTGAACGTAACAATTAACTACCATTTTTGCGTCGGATTCAAAAATCTAGACTCCCAGGAGAACGACCATAAGGTGCCCGAGGCAGCAACAGACCAAGGAGACAAGTCGGCTGGAGGCCGATGTATTGAATCTCGACGCAATTTTAGTGTTCCATTGTCATTAGGAGGCCCTAAACGTTACAATTCACTATCATTTTTGCGTCGGATTCGAAAATCTAGACTCGCAGGAGAAGGACCATGTGGTGCCCGAGGCAGCAATAGACCCTTGGAGACAAGTCGGCTGCAGGCCGATGTATTGAATCTAGACGCAATTTGAGTGTTCCATCGTCATTACAAGGCCCTGAACGTTACAATTAACTATCATTTTTGCGTCGGATTCGAAAATTTAGACTCACAGGAGAAAGACCATGAGGTGCCTGAGGCAGCAACAGACCCTTGGAGACAAGTCGGCTGGAGGCCGATGTATTGAATCTCGACGCAATTTGAGTGTTCCATCGTCATTAGGAGGCCCTAAACGTTACAATTCACTATCAGTTTTGCGTCGGGTTCGAAAATCTAGACTCACCGGAGACGGACCATGTGGTGCCCGAGGCAGCGATATCCCCTTGGAGACAAGTCGGCTGGAGGCCGATGTATTGAATCTCGACGCAATTTGAGAGTTCCATCGTCATTAGGAGGCCCTGAACGTTACAATTAACTATCATTTTTGCGTCGGATTAGAAAATCTAGACTTACAAGAGAACGAACGTAAGGTTCCCGAGGCAGCATTAGACCCTTGGAGACAAGTCGGCTGGAGGACGATGAATTGAATCTCGACGCAATTTGAGTGTCCCATCGTCATTAGGAGGCCCTAAACGTTACAATTAACTATCATTATTGCGTCGGATTCGATGATCTAAAATCACAGGAGAACAACCATAAGGTGCCCGAGGCAGCAACAGACCCTTGGAGACAAGTAGGCTGGAGGCCGATGTATTGAATCTCGACGCAATTTGAGTGTTCCATCGTCATTACAAGGCCCTGAACGTTACAATTAACTATCATTTTTGCGTCGGATTCGAAAATGTAGACTCACCGGAGACGGACCATGTGGTGCTCGAGGCAGCGATATCCCCTTGGAGACAAGTCGGCTGGAGGCCGATGTATTGAATCTCGACGCAATTTGAGAGTTCCATCGTCATTAGGAGGCCCTGAACGTTACAATTAACAATCATTTTTGCGTCGGATTCGAAAATCTAGACTCAAAGGAGAACGACCATAAGGTGCCTGAGGCAGCAATAGACCCTTGGAGACAAGTCGGCTGGAGGACGATGTATTGAATCTCGACGCAATTTGAGGGTTCCATCGGCATTACGAGGCCCTGAACGTTTCAATTAACTATCATTTTTGCGTCGGATTCGAAAATCTAGACTTACAAGAAAACGACCATAAGGTGCCCGAGGCAGCATTAGACCCTTGGAGACAAGTCGGCTGGAGGCCGATGTATTGAATCTCGACGCAATTTGAGTGTTCCATCGGCATTAGGAGGCCATGAACGTTACAATTAACTATCATTTTTGCGTCGGATTCGAAAATCTAGACTTACAAGAGAACGACCATGAGGTGCCTGAGACTGCAATATCCTCTTGGATACAAGTCGACTGGAGATCGATGTATTGAATCTCGACGCAATTTGAGTCTTCTATCGTCATTAGGAGGCACTGAACGTTGCAATTCACTATCATTTTTGCGTCGGATTCGATAATCTAAACTCACAGGAGAACGACCATAAGGTGCCGAGGCAGCAACAGACCCTTGGAGACAAGTCGGCTGGAGGCCGATGTATTGAATCTCGACGCAATTTGAGTGTTCCAACGTCATTAGGAGGCCCTGAACGTTACAATTAACTATCATTTTTGCGTCGGATTCGAAAATCTAGACTCACAGGAGAAGGACCATGTGGTGCCCGAGGCAGCAATAGACCCTTGGAGACAAGTCGGCTGCAGGCCGATGCATTGAATCTTGACGCAATTTGAGTGTTCCAGCGTCATTACAAGGCCCTGAACGTTACAATTAACTATCATTTTGGCGTCGGATTCGAAAATCTAGACTCACAGGAGAACAACCATAAGGTGCCCGAGGCAGCAACAGACCCTTTTAGACAAGTCGGCTGGAGGCCGATGTATTGAATCTCGACGCAATTTGAGTGTTCCATCGGCATTAGGAGGCCCTGAACGTTACAATTAACTATCATTTTTGCGTCGGATTCGAAAATCTAGACTCACCGGAGACGGACCATGTGGTGCCCGAGGCAGCGATATCCCTTGGAGACAAGTCGGCTGGAGGCCGATGTATTGAATCTCGACGCAATTTGAGTGTTCCATCGTCATTAGGAGGCCCTGAACGTTACAATTAACTATCATTTTTGCGTCGGATTCGAAAATCTACACTCACCAGAGACGGACCATGTGGTGCCCGAGGAAGCGATATCCCCTTGGAGACAAGTCGGCTGGAGGCCGATGTATTGAATCTCGACGCAATTTGAGAGTTCCATCGTCATTAGGAGGCCCTGAACGTTACAATTAACTATCATTTTTGCGTCGGATTCGAAAATCTAGACTCACAGGAGAACGACCATAAGGTGCCCGAGGCAGCAATAGACCCTTGGAGACAAGTCGGCTGGAGGCCGATGTATTGAATCTCGACGCAATCTGAGAGTTCCATCGTCATTAGGAGGCCCTAAACGTTACAATTAACTATCATTTTTGCGTCGGAATCGATAATCTAGACATACAAGAGAATGACCATAAGGTGCCCGACGCAGCAACAGACCCTTGGAGACAAGTCGGCTGGAGGCCGATGTATTGGATCTCGACGCAATTTGAGTGTTCCATCGGCATTAGGAGGCCCTGAACGTTACAATTAACTACCATTTTTGCGTCGGATTCAAAAATCTAGACTCTCAGGAGAACGACCATAAGGTGCCCGAGGCAGCAACAGACCCTTGGAGACAAGTCGGCTGGAGGCCGATGTATTGAATCTCGACGCAATTTGAGAGTTCCATCGGCATTAAGAGGCCCTGAACGTTTCAATTAACTATCATTTTTGCGTCGGATTCGAAAATCTAGACTTACAAGAAAACGACCATAAGTTGCCCGAGGCAGCATTAGACCCTTGGAGACAAGTCGGCTGGAGGCCGATGTATTGAATCTCGACGCAATTTGAGTGTTCCATCGTCATTAGGAGGCCCTAAACGTTACAATTAACTATCATTTTTGCGTCGGATTCGAAAATCTAGACTTACAAGAGAATGACCATGAGGTGCCTGAGACTGCAATATCCTCTTGGATACAAGTCGACTGGAGTTCGATGTATTGAATCTCGACGCAATTTGAGTCTTCTATCGTCATTAGGAGGCGCTGAACGTTACAATTCACTATCATTTTTGCGTCGGATTCGATAATCTAAACTCACAGGAGAACGACCATAAGGTGCCGAGGCAGCAAGAGACCCTTGGAGACAAGTCGGCTGGAGGCCGATGTATTGAATCTCGACGCAATCTGAGAGTTCCATCGTCATTGGGAGGCCCTAAACGTTACAATTAACTATCATTTTTGCGTCGGAATCGATAATCTAGACATACAAGAGAACGACCATAAGGTGCCTGAGGCAGCAATAGACCCTTGGAGACAAGTCGGCTGGAGGACGATGTATTGAATCTCGACGCAATTTGAGGGTTCCATCGGCATTACGAGGCCCTGAACGTTTCAATTAACTATCATGCGTCGGATTCGAAAATCTAGGCTTACAAGAGAACGACCATAAGGTGCCCGAGGCAGCATTAGACCCTTGGAGACATGTCGGCTGGAGGCCGATGTATTGAATCTCGACGCAATTTGAGTGTTCCATCGTCATTAGGAGGCCCTAAACGTTACAATTAACTATCATTTTTGCGTCGGATTCGAAAATCTAGACTCACAGGAGAACGACCATAAGGTGCCCGAGGCAGCAATAGACCATTGGAGACGAGTCGGCTGGAGGCCGATGTATTGAATCTCGACGCAATCTGAGAGTTCCATCGTCATTAGGAGGCCCTAAACGTTACAATTAACTATCATTTTTGCGTCGGAATCGATAATCTAGACATACAAGAGAATGACCATAAGGTGCCCGACGCAGCAACAGACCCTTGGAGACAAGTCGGCTGGAGGCCGATGTATTGGATCTCGACGTAATTTGAGTGTTCCATCGGCATTAGGAGGCCCTGAAAGTTACAATTAACTATCATTTTTGCGTCGGATTCGAAAATCTGGCCTCACAGGAGAAGGACCATGTGGTGCCCGAGGCAGCAATAGACCCTTGGAGACAAGTCGGCTGGAGGCCGATGTATTGAATCTCGACGCAATTTGAGAGTTCCATCGTCATTAGGAGGCCCTGAACGTTACAATTAACTATCATTTTTGCGTCGGATTCGAAAATCTAGACTCACAGGAGAACGACCATAAGGTGCCCGAGGCAGCAATAGACCATTGGAGACGAGTCGGCTGGAGGCCGATGTATTGAATCTCGACGCAATCTGAGAGTTCCATCGTCATTGGGAGGCCCTAAACGTTACAATTAACTATCATTTTTGCGTCGGAATCGATAATCTAGACATACAAGAGAATGACCATAAGGTGCCCGACGCAGCAACAGACCCTTGGAGACAAATCGGCTGGAGGCCGATGTATTGGATCTCGACGCAATTTGAGTGTTCCATCGGCATTAGGAGGCCCTGAACGTAACAATTAACTACCATTTTTGCGTCGGATTCAAAAATCTAGACTCCCAGGAGAACGACCATAAGGTGCCCGAGGCAGCAACAGACCAAGGAGACAAGTCGGCTGGAGGCCGATGTATTGAATCTCGACGCAATTTTAGTGTTCCATTGTCATTAGGAGGCCCTAAACGTTACAATTCACTATCATTTTTGCGTCGGATTCGAAAATCTAGACTCGCAGGAGAAGGACCATGTGGTGCCCGAGGCAGCAATAGACCCTTGGAGACAAGTCGGCTGCAGGCCGATGTATTGAATCTAGACGCAATTTGAGTGTTCCATCGTCATTACAAGGCCCTGAACGTTACAATTAACTATCATTTTTGCGTCGGATTCGAAAATTTAGACTCACAGGAGAAAGACCATGAGGTGCCTGAGGCAGCAACAGACCCTTGGAGACAAGTCGACTGGAGGCCGATGTATTGAATCTCGACGCAATTTGAGTGTTCCATCGTCATTAGGAGGCCCTAAACGTTACAATTCACTATCAGTTTTGCGTCGGGTTCGAAAATCTAAACTCACAGGAGAAGGAGCATGTGGTGCCCAAGGCAGCAATAGACCCTTGGAGACAAGTCGGCTGGAGGCCGATGTATTGAATCTCGACGCAATTTGAGTGTTCCATCGTCATTAGGAGGCCCTGAACGTTACTATTAACTATCATTTTTGCGTCGGATTCGAAAATCTAGACTCACCGGAGACGGACCATGTGGTGCCCGAGGCAGCGATATCCCCTTGGAGACAAGTCGGCTGGAGGCCGATGTATTGAATGTCGACGCAATTTGAGAGTTCCATCGTCATTAGGAGGCCCTGAACGTTACAATTAACAATCATTTTTGCGTCGGATTAGAAAATCTAGACTTACAAGAGAACGAACGTAAGGTTCCCGAGGCAGCATTAGACCCTTGGAGACAAGTCGGCTGGAGGACGATGAATTGAATCTCGACGCAATTTGAGTGTCCCATCGTCATTAGGAGGCCCTAAACGTTACAATTAACTATCATTATTGCGTCGGATTCGATGATCTAAAATCACAGGAGAACAACCATAAGGTGCCCGAGGCAGCAACAGACCCTTGGAAACAAGTAGGCTGGAGGCCGATGTATTGAATCTCGACGCAATTTGAGTGTTCCATCGTCATTACAAGGCCCTGAACGTTACAATTAACTATCATTTTTGCGTCGGATTCGAAAATCTAGACTCACCGGAGACGGACCATGTGGTGCCCGAGGCAGCGATATCCCCTTGGAGACAAGTCGGCTGGAGGCCGATGTATTGAATCTCGACGCAATTTGAGAGTTCCATCGTCATTAGGAGGCCCTGAACGTTACAATTAACAATCATTTTTGCGTCGGATTCGAAAATCTAGACTCAAAGGAGAACGACCATAAGGTGCCTGAGGCAGCAATAGACCCTTGGAGACAAGTCGGCTGGAGGACGATGTATTGAATCTCGACGCAATTTGAGGGTTCCATCGGCATTACGAGGCCCTGAACGTTTCAATTAACTATCATTTTTGCGTCGGATTCGAAAATCTAGGCTTACAAGAGAACGACCATAAGGTGCCCGAGGCAGCATTAGACCCTTGGAGACATGTCGGCTGGAGGCCGATGTATTGAATCTCGACGCAATTTGAGTGTTCCATCGTCATTAGGAGGCCCTAAACGTTACAATTAACTATCATTTTTGCGTCGGATTCGAAAATCTAGACTCACAGGAGAACGACCATAAGGTGCCCGAGGCAGCAATAGACCATTGGAGACGAGTCGGCTGGAGGCCGATGTATTGAATCTCGACGCAATCTGAGAGTTCCATCGTCATTGGGAGGCCCTATACGTTACAATTAACTATCATTTTTGCGTCGGAATCGATAATCTAGACATACAAGAGAATGACCATAAGGTGCCCGACGCAGCAACAGACCCTTGGAGACAAATCGGCTGGAGGCCGATGTATTGGATCTCGACGCAATTTGAGTGTTCCATCGGCATTAGGAGGCCCTGAACGTAACAATTAACTACCATTTTTGCGTCGGATTCAAAAATCTAGACTCCCAGGAGAACGACCATAAGGTGCCCGAGGCAGCAACAGACCAAGGAGACAAGTCGGCTGGAGGCCGATGTATTGAATCTCGACGCAATTTTAGTGTTCCATTGTCATTAGGAGGCCCTAAACGTTACAATTCACTATCATTTTTGCGTCGGATTCGAAAATCTAGACTCGCAGGAGAAGGACCATGTGGTGCCCGAGGCAGCAATAGACCCTTGGAGACAAGTCGGCTGCAGGCCGATGTATTGAATCTAGACGCAATTTGAGTGTTCCATCGTCATTACAAGGCCCTGAACGTTACAATTAACTATCATTTTTGCGTCGGATTCGAAAATTTAGACTCACAGGAGAAAGACCATGAGGTGCCTGAGGCAGCAACAGACCCTTGGAGACAAGTCGACTGGAGGCCGATGTATTGAATCTCGACGCAATTTGAGTGTTCCATCGTCATTAGGAGGCCCTAAACGTTACAATTCACTATCAGTTTTGCGTCGGGTTCGAAAATCTAAACTCACAGGAGAAGGAGCATGTGGTGCCCAAGGCAGCAATAGACCCTTGGAGACAAGTCGGCTGGAGGCCGATGTATTGAATCTCGACGCAATTTGAGTGTTCCATCGTCATTAGGAGGCCCTGAACGTTACAATTAACTATCATTTTTGCGTCGGATTCGAAAATCTAGACTCACCGGAGACGGACCATGTGGTGCCCGAGGCAGCGATATCCCCTTGGAGACAAGTCGGCTGGAGGCCGATGTATTGAATCTCGACGCAATTTGAGAGTTCCATCGTCATTAGGAGGCCCTGAACGTTACAATTAACAATCATTTTTGCGTCGGATTAGAAAATCTAGACTTACAAGAGAACGAACGTAAGGTTCCCGAGGCAGCATTAGACCCTTGGAGACAAGTCGGCTGGAGGACGATGAATTGAATCTCGACGCAATTTGAGTGTCCCATCGTCATTAGGAGGCCCTAAACGTTACAATTAACTATCATTATTGCGTCGGATTCGATGATCTAAAATCACAGGAGAACAACCATAAGGTGCCCGAGGCAGCAACAGACCCTTGGAGACAAGTAGGCTGGAGGCCGATGTATTGAATCTCGACGCAATTTGAGTGTTCCAACGTCATTACAAGGCCCTGAACGTTACAATTAACTATCATTTTTGCGTCGGATTCGAAAATCTAGACTCACAGGAGAAGGACCATGTGGTGCCCGAGGCAGCGATATCCCCTTGGAGACAAGTCGGCTGGAGGCCGATGTATTGAATCTCGACGCAATTTGAGAGTTCCATCGTCATTAGGAGGCCCTGAACGTTACAATTAACAATCATTTTTGCGTCGGATTCGAAAATCTAGACTCAAAGGAGAACGACCATAAGGTGCCTGAGGCAGCAATAGACCCTTGGAGACAAGTCGGCTGGAGGACGATGTATTGAATCTCGACGCAATTTGAGGGTTCCATCGGCATTACGAGGCCCTGAACGTTTCAATTAACTATCATTTTTGCGTCGGATTCGAAAATCTAGGCTTACAAGAGAACGACCATAAGGTGCCCGAGGCAGCATTAGACCCTTGGAGACATGTCGGCTGGAGGCCGAAGTATTGAATCTCGACGCAATTTGAGTGTTCCATCGTCATTAGGAGGCCCTAAACGTTACAATTAACTATCATTTTTGCGTCGGATTCGAAAATCTAGACTCACAGGAGAACGACCATAAGGTGCCCGAGGCAGCAATAGACCATTGGAGACGAGTCGGCTGGAGGCCGATGTATTGAATCTCGACGCAATCTGAGAGTTCCATCGTCATTAGGAGGCCCTAAACGTTACAATTAACTATCATTTTTGCGTCGGAATCGATAATCTAGACATACAAGAGAATGACCAAAAGGTGCCCGACGCAGCAACAGACCCTTGGAGACAAGTCGGCTGGAGGCCGATGTATTGGATCTCGACGTAATTTGAGTGTTCCATCGGCATTAGGAGGCCCTGCAAGTTACAATTAACTATCATTTTTGCGTCGGATTCGAAAATCTGGCCTCACAGGAGAAGGACCATGTGGTGCCCGAGGCAGCAATAGACCCTTGGAGACAAGTCGGCTGGAGGCCGATGTATTGAATCTCGACGCAATTTGAGAGTTCCATCGTCATTAGGAGGCCCTGAACGTTACAATTAACTATCATTTTTGCGTCGGATTCGAAAATCTAGACTCACAGGAGAACGACCATAAGGTGCCCGAGGCAGCAATAGACCATTGGAGACGAGTCGGCTGGAGGCCGATGTATTGAATCTCCACGCATTCTGAGAGTTCCATCGTCATTGGGAGGCCCTAAACGTTACAATTAACTATCATTTTTGCGTCGGAATCGATAATCTAGACATACAAGAGAATGACCATAAGGTGCCCGACGCAGCAATAGACCCTTGGAGACAAATCGGCTGGAGGCCGATGTATTGGATCTCGACGCAATTTGAGTGTTCCATCGGCATTAGGAGGCCCTGAACGTAACAATTAACTACCATTTTTGCGTCGGATTCAAAAATCTAGACTCCCAGGAGAACGACCATAAGGTGCCCGAGGCAGCAACAGACCAAGGAGACAAGTCAGCTGGAGGCCGATGTATTGAATCTCGACGCAATTTTAGTGTTCCATTGTCATTAGGAGGCGCTAAACGTTACAATTCACTATCATTTTTGCGTCGGATTCGAAAATCTAGACTCGCAGGAGAAGGACCATGTGGTGCCCGAGGCAGCAATAGACCCTTGGAGACAAGTCGGCTGCAGGCCGATGTATTGAATCTAGACGCAATTTGAGTGTTCCATCGTCATTACAAGGCCCTGAACGTTACAATTAACTATCATTTTTGCGTCGGATTCGAAAATTTAGACTCACAGGAGAAAGACCATGAGGTGCCTGAGGCAGCAACAGACCCTTGGAGACAAGTCGACTGGAGGCCGATGTATTGAATCTCGACGCAATTTGAGTGTTCCATCGTCATTAGGAGGCCCTAAACGTTACAATTCACTATCAGTTTTGCGTCCGGTTCGAAAATCTAAACTCACAGGAGAAGGAGCATGTGGTGCCCAAGGCAGCAATAGACCCTTGGAGACAAGTCGGCTGGAGGCCGATGTATTGAATCTCGACGCAATTTGAGTGTTCCATCGTCATTAGGAGGCCCTGAACGTTACAATTAACTATCATTTTTGCGTCGGATTCGAAAATCTAGACTCACCGGAGACGGACCATGTGGTGCCCGAGGCAGCGATATCCCCTTGGAGACAAGTCGGCTGGAGGCCGATGTATTGAATCTTGACGCAATTTGAGAGTTCCATCGTCATTAGGAGGCCCTGAACGTTACAATTAACAATCATTTTTGCGTCGGATTAGAAAATCTAGACTTACAAGAGAACGAACGTAAGGTTCCCGAGGCAGAATTAGACCCTTGGAGACAAGTCGGCTGGAGGACGATGAATTGATTCTCGACGCAATTTGAGTGTCCCATCGTCATTAGGAGGCCCTAAACGTTACAATTAACTATCATTATTGCGTCGGATTCGATGATCTAAAATCACAGGAGAACAACCATCAGGTGCCCGAGGCAGCAACAGACCCTTGGAGACAAGTAGGCTGGAGGCCGATGTATTGAATCTCGACGCAATTTGAGTGTTCCATCGTCATTACAAGGCCCTGAACGTTACAATTAACTATCATTTTTGCGTCGGATTCGAAAATCTAGACTCACCGGAGACGGACCATGTGGTGCCCGAGGCAGCGATATCCCCTTCTAGACAAGTCGGCTGGAGGCCGATGTATTGAATCTCGACGCAATTTGAGAGTTCCATCGTCATTAGGAGGCCCTGAACGTTACAATTAACAATCATTTTTGCGTCGGATTCGAAAATCTAGACTCAAAGGAGAACGACCATAAGGTGCCTGAGGCAGCAATAGACCCTTGGAGACAAGTCGGCTGGAGGACGATGTATTGAATCTCGACGCAATTTGAGGGTTCCATCGGCATTACGAGGCCCTGAACGTTTCAATTAACTATCATTTTTGCGTCGGATTCGAAAATCTAGACTTACAAGAAAACGACCATAAGGTGCCCGAGGCAGCATTAGACCCTTGGAGACAAGTCGGCTGGAGGCCGATGTATTGAATCTCGACGCAATTTGAGTGTTCCATCGGCATTAGGAGGCCATGAACGTTGCAATTAACTATCATTTTTGCGTCGGATTCGAAAATCTAGACTTACAAGAGAACGACCATGAGGTGCCTGAGACTGCAATATCCTCTTGGATACAAGTCGACTGGAGATCGATGTATTGAATCTCGACGCAATTTGAGTCTTCTATCGTCATTAGGAGGCACTGAACGTTGCAATTCACTATCATTTTTGCGTCGGATTCGATAATCTAAACTCACAGGAGAACGACCATAAGGTGCCGAGGCAGCAACAGACCCTTGGAGACAAGTCGGCTGGAGGCCGATGTATTGAATCTCGACGCAATTTGAGTGTTCCAACGTCATTAGGAGGCCCTGAACGTTACAATTAACTATCATTTTTGCGTCGGATTCGAAAATCTAGACTCACAGGAGAAGGACCATGTGGTGCCCGAGGCAGCAATAGACCCTTGGAGACAAGTCGGCTGCAGGCCGATGCATTGAATCTTGACGCAATTTGAGTGTTCCAGCGTCATTACAAGGCCCTGAACGTTACAATTAACTATCATTTTTGCGTCGGAATCGATAATCTAGACATACAAGAGAATGACCATAAGGTGCCCGACGCAGCAACAGACCCTTGGAGACAAGTCGGCTGGAGGCCGATGTATTGGATCTCGACGCAATTTGAGTGTTCCATCGGCATTAGGAGGCCCTGAACGTTACAATTAACTACCATTTTTGCGTCGGATTCAAAAATCTAGACTCACAGGAGAACGACCATAAGGTGCCCGAGGCAGCAACAGACCCTTGGAGACAAGTCGGCTGGAGGCCGATGTATTGAATCTCGACGCAATTTGAGAGTTCCATCGGCATTAAGAGGCCCTGAACGTTTCAATTAACTATCATTTTTGCGTCGGATTCGAAAATCTAGACTTACAAGAAAACGACCATAAGTTGCCCGAGGCAGCATTAGACCCTTGGAGACAAGTCGGCTGGAGGCCGATGTATTGAATCTCGACGCAATTTGAGTGTTCCATCGTCATTAGGAGGCCCTAAACGTTACAATTAACTATCATTTTTGCGTCGGATTCGAAAATCTAGACTTACAAGAGAATGACCATGAGGTGCCTGAGACTGCAATATCCTCTTGGATACAAGTCGACTGGAGTTCGATGTATTGAATCTCGACGCAATTTGAGTCTTCTATCGTCATTAGGAGGCGCTGAACGTTACAATTCACTATCATTTTTGCGTCGGATTCGATAATCTAAACTCACAGGAGAACGACCATAAGGTGCCGAGGCAGCAAGAGACCCTTGGAGACAAGTCGGCTGGAGGCCGATGTATTGAATCTCGACGCAATCTGAGAGTTCCATCGTCATTGGGAGGCCCTAAACGTTACAATTAACTAACATTTTTGCGTCCGAATCGATAATCTAGACATACAAGAGAATGACCATAAGGTGCCCGCCGCAGCAACAGACCCTTGGAGACAAACCGGCTGGAGGCCGATGTATTGGATCTCGACGCAATTTGAGTGTTCCATCGGCATTAGGAGGCCCTGAACGTAACAATTAACTACCATTTTTGCGTCGGATTCAAAAATCTAGACTCCCAGGAGAACGACCATAAGGTGCCCGAGGCAGCAACAGACCAAGGAGACAAGTCGGCTGGAGGCCGATGTATTGAATCTCGACGCAATTTTAGTGTTCCATTGTCATTAGGAGGCCCTAAACGTTACAATTAACTATCATTATTGCGTCGGATTCGATGATCTAAAATCACAGGAGAACAACCATCAGGTGCCCGAGGCAGCAACAGACCCTTGGAGACAAGTAGGCTGGAGGCCGATGTATTGAATCTCGACGCAATTTGAGTGTTCCATCGTCATTACAAGGCCCTGAACGTTACAATTAACTATCATTTTTGCGTCGGATTCGAAAATCTAGACTCACCGGAGACGGACCATGTGGTGCCCGAGGCAGCGATATCCCCTTCTAGACAAGTCGGCTGGAGGCCGATGTATTGAATCTCGACGCAATTTGAGAGTTCCATCGTCATTAGGAGGCCCTGAACGTTACAATTAACAATCATTTTTGCGTCGGATTCGAAAATCTAGACTCAAAGGAGAACGACCATAAGGTGCCTGAGGCAGCAATAGACCCTTGGAGACAAGTCGGCTGGAGGACGATGTATTGAATCTCGACGCAATTTGAGGGTTCCATCGGCATTACGAGGCCCTGAACGTTTCAATTAACTATCATTTTTGCGTCGGATTCGAAAATCTAGACTTACAAGAAAACGACCATAAGGTGCCCGAGGCAGCATTAGACCCTTGGAGACAAGTCGGCTGGAGGCCGATGTATTGAATCTCGACGCAATTTGAGTGTTCCATCGGCATTAGGAGGCCATGAACGTTGCAATTAACTATCATTTTTGCGTCGGATTCGAAAATCTAGACTTACAAGAGAACGACCATGAGGTGCCTGAGACTGCAATATCCTCTTGGATACAAGTCGACTGGAGATCGATGTATTGAATCTCGACGCAATTTGAGTCTTCTATCGTCATTAGGAGGCACTGAACGTTGCAATTCACTATCATTTTTGCGTCGGATTCGATAATCTAAACTCACAGGAGAACGACCATAAGGTGCCGAGGCAGCAACAGACCCTTGGAGACAAGTCGGCTGGAGGCCGATGTATTGAATCTCGACGCAATTTGAGTGTTCCAACGTCATTAGGAGGCCCTGAACGTTACAATTAACTATCATTTTTGCGTCGGATTCGAAAATCTAGACTCACAGGAGAAGGACCATGTGGTGCCCGAGGCAGCAATAGACCCTTGGAGACAAGTCGGCTGCAGGCCGATGCATTGAATCTTGACGCAATTTGAGTGTTCCAGCGTCATTACAAGGCCCTGAACGTTACAATTAACTATCATTTTTGCGTCGGAATCGATAATCTAGACATACAAGAGAATGACCATAAGGTGCCCGACGCAGCAACAGACCCTTGGAGACAAGTCGGCTGGAGGCCGATGTATTGGATCTCGACGCAATTTGAGTGTTCCATCGGCATTAGGAGGCCCTGAACGTTACAATTAACTACCATTTTTGCGTCGGATTCAAAAATCTAGACTCACAGGAGAACGACCATAAGGTGCCCGAGGCAGCAACAGACCCTTGGAGACAAGTCGGCTGGAGGCCGATGTATTGAATCTCGACGCAATTTGAGAGTTCCATCGGCATTAAGAGGCCCTGAACGTTTCAATTAACTATCATTTTTGCGTCGGATTCGAAAATCTAGACTTACAAGAAAACGACCATAAGTTGCCCGAGGCAGCATTAGACCCTTGGAGACAAGTCGGCTGGAGGCCGATGTATTGAATCTCGACGCAATTTGAGTGTTCCATCGTCATTAGGAGGCCCTAAACGTTACAATTAACTATCATTTTTGCGTCGGATTCGAAAATCTAGACTTACAAGAGAATGACCATGAGGTGCCTGAGACTGCAATATCCTCTTGGATACAAGTCGACTGGAGTTCGATGTATTGAATCTCGACGCAATTTGAGTCTTCTATCGTCATTAGGAGGCGCTGAACGTTACAATTCACTATCATTTTTGCGTCGGATTCGATAATCTAAACTCACAGGAGAACGACCATAAGGTGCCGAGGCAGCAAGAGACCCTTGGAGACAAGTCGGCTGGAGGCCGATGTATTGAATCTCGACGCAATCTGAGAGTTCCATCGTCATTGGGAGGCCCTAAACGTTACAATTAACTAACATTTTTGCGTCCGAATCGATAATCTAGACATACAAGAGAATGACCATAAGGTGCCCGCCGCAGCAACAGACCCTTGGAGACAAACCGGCTGGAGGCCGATGTATTGGATCTCGACGCAATTTGAGTGTTCCATCGGCATTAGGAGGCCCTGAACGTAACAATTAACTACCATTTTTGCGTCGGATTCAAAAATCTAGACTCCCAGGAGAACGACCATAAGGTGCCCGAGGCAGCAACAGACCAAGGAGACAAGTCGGCTGGAGGCCGATGTATTGAATCTCGACGCAATTTTAGTGTTCCATTGTCATTAGGAGGCCCTAAACGTTACAATTCACTATCATTTTTGCGTCGGATTCGAAAATCTAGACTCGCAGGAGAAGGACCATGTGGTGCCCGAGGCAGCAATAGACCCTTGGAGACAAGTCGGCTGCAGGCCGATGTATTGAATCTAGACGCAATTTGAGTGTTCCATCGTCATTACAAGGCCCTGAACGTTACAATTAACTATCATTTTTGCGTCGGATTCGAAAATTTAGACTCACAGGAGAAAGACCATGAGGTGCCTGAGGCAGCAACAGACCCTTGGAGACAAGTCGGCTGGAGGCCGATGTATTGAATCTCGACGCAATTTGAGTGTTCCATCGTCATTAGGAGGCCCTAAACGTTACAATTCACTATCAGTTTTGCGTCGGGTTCGAAAATCTAAACTCACAGGAGAAGGAGCATGTGGTGCCCAAGGCAGCAATAGACCCTTGGAGACAAGTCGGCTGGAGGCCGATGTATTGAATCTCGACGCAATTTGAGTGTTCCATCGTCATTAGGAGGCCCTGAACGTTACAATTAACTATCATTTTTGCGTCGGATTCGAAAATCTAGACTCACCGGAGACGGACCATGTGGTGCCCGAGGCAGCGATATCCCCTTGGAGACAAGTCGGCTGGAGGCCGATGTATTGAATCTCGACGCAATTTGAGAGTTCCATCGTCATTAGGAGGCCCTGAACGTTACAATTAACAATCATTTTTGCGTCGGATTAGAAAATCTAGACTTACAAGCGAACGAACGTAAGGTTCCCGAGGCAGCATTAGACCCTTGGAGACAAGTCGGCTGGAGGACGATGAATTGAATCTCGACGCAATTTGAGTGTCCCATCGTCATTAGGAGGCCCTAAACGTTACAATTAACTATCATTATTGCGTCGGATTCGATGATCTAAAATCACAGGAGAACAACCATAAGGTGCCCGAGGCAGCAACAGACCCTTGGAGACAAGTATGCTGGAGGCCGATGTATTGAATCTCGACGCAATTTGAGTGTTCCATCGTCATTACAAGGCCCTGAACGTTACAATTAACTATCATTTTTGTGTCGGATTCGAAAATCTAGACTTACAAGAGAACGACCATGAGGTGCCCGAGACTGCAATATCCTCTTGGATACAAGTCGACTGGAGGACGATGTATTGAATCTCGACGCATTTTGAGTCTTCTATCGTCATTAGGAGGCGCTGAACGTCACAATTCACTATCATTTTTGCGTCGGATTCGATAATCTAAACTCACAGGAGAACGACCATAAGGTGCCGAGGCAGCAACAGACCCTTGGAGACAAGTCGGCTGGAGGCCGATGTATTGAATCTCGACGCAATTTGAGTGTTCCATCGTCATTAGGAGGCCCTAAACGTTACAATTCACTATCATTTTTGCGTCGGATTCAAAATATAGACTCACAGGAGAACGACCATGTGGTGCCCGAGACAGCGATATCCCCTTGGAGACAAGTCGGCTGGAGGCCGATGTATTGAATCTCGACGCAATTTGAGAGTTCCATCGTCATTAGGAGGCCCTGAAAGTTACAATTAACAATCATTTTTGCGTCGGATTCGAAAATCTAGACTCACAGGAGAACCACCATAAGGTGCCCGAGGCAGCAATAGACCCTTGGAGACAAGTCGGCTGGAGGACGATGTATTGAATCTCGACGCAATTTGAGAGTTCCATCGGCATTAGGAGGCCCTGAACGTTTCAATTAACTATCATTTTTGCGTCGGATTCGAAAATCTAGGCTTACAAGAGAACGACCATAAGGTGCCCGAGGCAGCATTAGACCCTTGGAGACATGTCGGCTGGAGGCCGATGTATTGAATCTCGACACAATTTGAGTGTTCCATCGTCATTAGGAGGCCCTAAACGTTACAATTAACTATCAGTTTTGCGTCGGATTCGAAAATCTAGACTCACAGGAGAACGACCATTAGGTGCCCGAGGCAGCAATAGACCATTGGAGACGAGTCGGCTGGAGGCCGATGTATTGAATCTCGACGCAATCTGAGAGTTCCATCGTCATTAGGAGGCCCTAAACGTTACAATTAACTATCATTTTTGCGTCGGAATCGATAATCTAGACATACAAGAGAATGACCATAAGGTGCCCGACGCAGCAACAGACCCTTGGAGACAAGTCGGCTGGAGGCCGATGTATTGGATCTCGACGTAATTTGAGTGTTCCATCGGCATTAGGAGGCCCTGAAAGTTACAATTAACTATCATTTTTGCGTCGGATTCGAAAATCTAGCCTCACAGGAGAAGGACCATGTGGTGCCCGAGGCAGCAATAGACCCTTGGAGACAAGTCGGCTGGAGGCCGATGTATTGAATGTCGACGCAATTTGAGAGTTCCATCGTCATTAGGAGGCCCTGAACGTTACAATTAACTATCATTTTTGCGTCGGATTCGAAAATCTAGACTCACAGGAGAACGACCATAAGGTGCCCGAGGCAGCAATAGACCATTGGAGACGAGTCGGCTGGAGGCCGATGTATTGAATCTCGACGCAATCTGAGAGTTCCATCGTCATTGGGAGGCCCTAAACGTTACAATTAACTATCATTTTTGCGTCGGAATCGATAATCTAGACATACAAGAGAATGACCATAAGGTGCCCGACGCAGCAACAGACCCTTGGAGACAAATTGGCTGGAGGCCGATGTATTGGATCTCGACGCAATTTGAGTGTTCCATCGGCATTAGGAGGCCCTGAACGTAACAATTAACTACCATTTTTGCGTCGGATTCAAAAATCTAGACTCCCAGGAGAACGACCATAAGGTGCCCGAGGCAGCAACAGACCAAGGAGACAAGTCGGCTGGAGGCCGATGTATTGAATCTCGACGCAATTTTAGTGTTCCATTGTCATTAGGAGGCCCTAAACGTTACAATTCACTATCATTTTTGCGTCGGATTCGAAAATCTAGACTCGCAGGAGAAGGACCATGTGGTGCCCGAGGCAGCAATAGACCCTTGGAGACAAGTCGGCTGCAGGCCGATGTATTGAATCTAGACGCAATTTGAGTGTTCCATCGTCATTACAAGGCCCTGAACGTTACAATTAACTATCATTTTTGCGTCGGATTCGAAAATCTACACTCACCAGAGACGGACCATGTGGTGCCCGAGGAAGCGATATCCCCTTGGAGACAAGTCGGCTGGAGGCCGATGTATTGAATCTCGACGCAATTTGAGAGTTCCATCGTCATTAGGAGGCCCTGAACGTTACAATTAACTATCATTTTTGCGTCGGATTCGAAAATCTAGACTCACAGGAGAACGACCATAAGGTGCCCGAGGCAGCAATAGACCCTTGGAGACAAGTCGGCTGGAGGCCGATGTATTGAATCTCGACGCAATCTGAGAGTTCCATCGTCATTAGGAGGCCCTAAACGTTACAATTAACTATCATTTTTGCGTCGGAATCGATAATCTAGACATACAAGAGAATGACCATAAGGTGCCCGACGCAGCAACAGACCCTTGGAGACAAGTCGGCTGGAGGCCGATGTATTGGATCTCGACGCAATTTGAGTGTTCCATCGGCATTAGGAGGCCCTGAACGTTACAATTAACTACCATTTTTGCGTCGGATTCAAAAATCTAGACTCTCAGGAGAACGACCATAAGGTGCCCGAGGCAGCAACAGACCCTTGGAGACAAGTCGGCTGGAGGCCGATGTATTGAATCTCGACGCAATTTGAGAGTTCCATCGGCATTAAGAGGCCCTGAACGTTTCAATTAACTATCATTTTTGCGTCGGATTCGAAAATCTAGACTTACAAGAAAACGACCATAAGTTGCCCGAGGCAGCATTAGACCCTTGGAGACAAGTCGGCTGGAGGCCGATGTATTGAATCTCGACGCAATTTGAGTGTTCCATCGTCATTAGGAGGCCCTAAACGTTACAATTAACTATCATTTTTGCGTCGGATTCGAAAATCTAGACTTACAAGAGAATGACCATGAGGTGCCTGAGACTGCAATATCCTCTTGGATACAAGTCGACTGGAGTTCGATGTATTGAATCTCGACGCAATTTGAGTCTTCTATCGTCATTAGGAGGCGCTGAACGTTACAATTCACTATCATTTTTGCGTCGGATTCGATAATCTAAACTCACAGGAGAACGACCATAAGGTGCCGAGGCAGCAAGAGACCCTTGGAGACAAGTCGGCTGGAGGCCGATGTATTGAATCTCGACGCAATCTGAGAGTTCCATCGTCATTGGGAGGCCCTAAACGTTACAATTAACTATCATTTTTGCGTCGGAATCGATAATCTAGACATACAAGAGAATGACCATAAGGTGCCCGACGCAGCAACAGACCCTTGGAGACAAATCGGCTGGAGGCCGATGTATTGTATCTCGACGCAATTTGAGTGTTCCATCGGCATTAGGAGGCCCTGAACGTTACAATTAACTATCATTTTTGCGTCGGATTCGAAAATCTAGACTCACCGGAGACGGACCATGTGGTGCCCGAGGCAGCGATATCCCTTGGAGACAAGTCGGCTGGAGGCCGATGTATTGAATCTCGACGCAATTTGAGTGTTCCATCGTCATTAGGAGGCCCTGAACGTTACAATTAACTATCATTTTTGCGTCGGATTCGAAAATCTACACTCACCGGAGACGGACCATGTGGTGCCCGAGGCAGCGATATCCCCTTGGAGACAAGTCGGCTGGAGGCCGATGTATTGAATCTCGACGCAATTTTAGTGTTCCATTGTCATTAGGAGGCCCTAAACGTTACAATTCACTATCATTTTTGCGTCGGATTCGAAAATCTAGACTCGCAGGAGAAGGACCATGTGGTGCCCGAGGCAGCAATAGACCCTTGGAGACAAGTCGGCTGCAGGCCGATGTATTGAATCTAGACGCAATTTGAGTGTTCCATCGTCATTACAAGGCCCTGAACGTTACAATTAACTATCATTTTTGCGTCGGATTCGAAAATTTAGACTCACAGGAGAAAGACCATGAGGTGCCCGAGGCAGCAATAGACCCTTGGAGACAAGTCGGCTGCAGGCCGATGCATTGAATCTTGACGCAATTTGAGTGTTCCAGCGTCATTAGGAGGCCCTGAACGTTACAATTAACTATCATTTTGGCGTCGGATTCGAAAATCTAGACTCACAGGAGAACAACCATAAGGTGCCCGAGGCAGCAACAGACCCTTTTAGACAAGTAGGCTGGAGGCCGATGTATTGAATCTCGACGCAATTTGAGTGTGCCATCGGCATTAGGAGGCCCTGAACGTTACAATTAACTATCATTTTTGCGTCGGATTCGAAAATCTAGACTCACCGGAGACGGACCATGTGGTGCCCGAGGCAGCGATATCCCTTGGAGACAAGTCGGCTGGAGGCCGATGTATTGAATCTCGACGCAATTTGAGTGTTCCATCGTCATTAGGAGGCCCTGAACGTTACAATTAACTATCATTTTTGCGTCGGATTCGAAAATCTACACTCACCGGAGACGGACCATGTGGTGCCCGAGGCAGCGATATCCCCTTGGAGACAAGTCGGCTGGAGGCCGATGTATTGAATCTCGACGCAATTTGAGAGTTCCATCGTCATTAGGAGGCCCTGAACGTTACAATTAACTATCATTTTTGCGTCGGATTCAAAAATCTAGACTCACAGGAGAACGACCATAAGGTGCCCGAGGCAGCAACAGACCCTTGGAGACAAGTCGGCTGGAGGCCGATGTATTGAATCTCGACGCAATTTGAGAGTTCCATCGGCATTAAGAGGCCCTGAACGTTTCAATTATCTATCATTTTTGCGTCGGATTCGAAAATCTAGACTTACAAGAAAACGACCATAAGTTGCCCGAGGCAGCATTAGACCCTTGGAGACAAGTCGGCTGGAGGCCGATGTATTGAATCTCGACGCAATTTGAGTGTTCCATCGTCATTAGGAGGCCCTAAACGGTACAATTAACTATCATTTTTGCGTCGGATTCGAAAATCTAGACTTACAAGAGAATGACCATGAGGTGCCTGAGACTGCAATATCCTCTTGGATACAAGTCGACTGGAGTTCGATGTATTGAATCTCGACGCAATTTGAGTCTTCTATCGTCATTAGGAGCCGCTGAACGTTACAATTCACTATCATTTTTGCGTCGGATTCGATAATCTAAACTCACAGGAGAACGACCATAAGGTGCCGAGGCAGCAAGAGACCCTTGGAGACAAGTCGGCTGGAGGCCGATGTATTGAATCTCGACGCAATCTGAGAGTTCCATCGTCATTGGGAGGCCCTGAACGTTACAATTAACAATCATTTTTGCGTCGGATTCGAAAATCTAGACTCAAAGGAGAACGACCATAAGGTGCCTGAGGCAGCAATAGACCCTTGGAGACAAGTCGGCTGGAGGACGATGTATTGAATCTCGACGCAATTTGAGGGTTCCATCGGCATTACGAGGCCCTGAACGTTTCAATTAACTATCATTTTTGCGTCGGATTCGAAAATCTAGACTTACAAGAAAACGACCATAAGGTGCCCGAGGCAGCATTAGACCCTTGGAGACAAGTCGGCTGGAGGCAGATGTATTGAATCTCGACGCAATTTGAGTGTTCCATCGGCATTAGGAGGCCATGAACGTTACAATTAACTATCATTTTTGCGTCGGATTCGAAAATCTAGACTTACAAGAGAACGACCATGAGGTGCCTGAGACTGCAATATCCTCTTGGATACAAGTCGACTGGAGATCGATGTATTGAATCTCGACGCAATTTGAGTCTTCTATCGTCATTAGGAGGCACTGAACGTTGCAATTCACTATCATTTTTGCGTCGGATTCGATAATCTAAACTCACCGGAGACGGACCATGTGGTGCCCGAGGCAGCAATAGACCCTTGGAGACAAGTCGGCTGCAGGCCGATGCATTGAATCTTGACGCAATTTGAGTGTTCCAGCGTCATTACAAGGCCCTGAACGTTACAATTAACTATCATTTTGGCGTCGGATTCGAAAATCTAGACTCACAGGAGAACAACCATAAGGTGCCCGAGGCAGCAACAGCCCCGTTTAGACAAGTCGGCTGGAGGCCGATGTATTGAATCTCGACGCAATTTGAGTGTTCCATCGGCATTAGGAGGCCCTGAACGTTACAATTAACTATCATTTTTGCGTCGGATTCGAAAATCTAGACTCACCGGAGACGGACCATGTGGTGCCCGAGGCAGCGATATCCCTTGGAGACAAGTCGGCTGGAGGCCGATGTATTGAATCTCGACGAAATTTGAGTGTTCCATCGTCATTAGGAGGCCCTGAACGTTACAATGAACTATCATTTTTGCGTCGGATTCGAAAATCTACACTCACCGGAGACGGACCATGTGGTGCCCGAGGCAGCGATATCCCCTTGGAGACAAGTCGGCTGGAGGCCGATGTATTGAATCTCGACGCAATTTGAGAGTTCCATCGTCATTAGGAGGCCCTGAACGTTACAATTAACTATCATTTTTGCGTCGGATTCGAAAATCTAGACTCACAGGAGAACGACCATAAGGTGCCCGAGGCAGCAATAGACCCTTGGAGACAAGTCGGCTGGAGGCCGATGTATTGAATCTCGACGCAATCTGAGAGTTCCATCGTCATTAGGAGGCCCTAAACGTTACAATTAACTATCATTTTTGCGTCGGAATCGATAATCTAGACATACAAGAGAATGACCATAAGGTGCCCGACGCAGCAACAGACCCTTGGAGACAAGTCGGCTGGAGGCCGATGTATTGGATCTCGACGCAATTTGAGTGTTCCATCGGCATTTGGAGGCCCTGAACGTTACAATTAACTACCATTTTTGCGTCGGATTCAAAAATCTAGACTCACAGGAGAACGACCATAAGGTGCCCGAGGCAGCAACAGACCCTTGGAGACAAGTCGGCTGGAGGCCGATGTATTGAATCTCGACGCAATTTGAGAGTTCCATCGGCATTAAGAGGCCCTGAACGTTTGAATTAACTATCATTTTTGCGTCGGATTCGAAAATCTAGACTTACAAGAAAACGTCCATAAGTTGCCCGAGGCAGCATTAGACCCTTGGAGACAAGTCGGCTGGAGGCCGATGTATTGAATCTCGACGCAATTTGAGTGTTCCATCGTCATTAGGAGGCCCTAAACGTTACAATTAACTATCATTTTTGCGTCGGATTCGAAAATCTAGACTTACAAGAGAATGACCATGAGGTGCCTGAGACTGCAATATCCTCTTGGATACAAGTCGACTGGAGTTCGATGTATTGAATCTCGACGCAATTTCAGTCTTCTATCGTCATTAGGAGGCGCTGAACGTTACAATTCACTATCATTTTTGCGTCGGATTCGATAATCTAAACTCACAGGAGAACGACCATAAGGTGCCGAGGCAGCAAGAGACCCTTGGAGACAAGTCAGCTGGAGGCCGATGTATTGAATCTCGACGCAATATGAGTGTTCCAACGTCATTAGGAGGCCCTGAACGTTACAATTAACAATCATTTTTGCGTCGGATTAGAAAATCTAGACTTACAAGAGAACGAACGTAAGGTTCCCGAGGCAGCATTAGACCCTTGGAGACAAGTCGGCTGGAGGACGATGAATTGAATCTCGACGCAATTTGAGTGTCCCATCGTCATTAGGAGGCCCTAAACGTTACAATTAACTATCATTATTGCGTCGGATTCGATGATCTAAAATCACAGGAGAACAACCATAAGGTGCCCGAGGCAGCAACAGACCCTTGGAGACAAGTAGGCTGGAGGCCGATGTATTGAATCTCGACGCTATTTGAGTGTTCCATCGTCATTACAAGGCCCTGAACGTTACAATTAACTATCATTTTTGCGTCGGATTCGAAAATCTAGACTCACCGGAGACGGACCATGTGGTGCCCGAGGCAGCGATATCCCCTTGGAGACAAGTCGGCTGGAGGCCGATGTATTGAATCTCGACGCAATTTGAGAGTTCCATCGTCATTAGGAGGCCCTGAACGTTACAATTAACAATCATTTTTGCGTCGGATTCGAAAATCTAGACTCAAAGGAGGACGACCATAAGGTGCCTGAGGCAGCAATAGACCCTTGGAGACAAGTCGGCTGGAGGACGATGTATTGAATCTCGACGCAATTTGAGGGTTCCATCGGCATTACGAGGCCCTGAACGTTTCAATTAACTATCATTTTTGCGTCGGATTCGAAAATCTAGACTTACAAGAAAACGACCATAAGGTGCCCGAGGCAGCATTAGACCCTTGGAGACAAGTCGGCTGGAGGCAGATGTATTGAATCTCGACGCAATTTGAGTGTTCCATCGGTATTAGGAGGCCATGAACGTTACAATTAACTATCATTTTTGCGTCGGATTCGAAAATCTAGACTTACAAGAGAACGACCATGAGGTGCCTGAGACTGCAATATCCTCTTGGATACAAGTCGACTGGAGATCGATGTATTGAATCTCGACGCAATTTGAGTCTTCTATCGTCATTAGGAGGCACTGAACGTTGCAATTCACTATCATTTTTGCGTCGGATTCGATAATCTAAACTCACAGGAGAACGACCATAAGCTGCCGAGGCAGCAACAGACCCTTGGAGACAAGTCGGCTGGAGGCCGATGTATTGAATCTCGACGCAATTTGAGTGTTCCAACGTCATTAGGAGGCCCTGAACGTTACAATTAACTATCATTTTTGCGTCGGATTCGAAAATCTAGACTCACAGGAGAAGGACCATGTGGTGCCCGAGGCAGCAATAGACCCTTGGAGACAAGTCGGCTGCAGGCCGATGCATTGAATCTTGACGCAATTTGAGTGTTCCAGCGTCATTACAAGGCCCTGAACGTTACAATTAACTATCATTTTGGCGTCGGATTCGAAAATCTAGACTCACAGGAGAACAACCATAAGGTGCCCGAGGCAGCAACAGACCCTTTTAGACAAGTCGGCTGGAGGCCGATGTATTGAATCTCGACGCAATTTGAGTGTTCCATCGGCATTAGGAGGCCCTGAACGTTACAATTAACTATCATTTTTGCGTCGGATTCGAAAATCTAGACTCACCGGAGACGGACCATGTGGTGCCCGAGGCAGCGATATCCCTTGGAGACAAGTCGGCTGGAGGCCGATGTATTGAATCTCGACGCAATTTGAGTGTTCCATCGTCATTAGGAGGCCCTGAACGTTACAATTAACTATCATTTTTGCGTCGGATTCGAAAATCTACACTCACCAGAGACGGACCATGTGGTGCCCGAGGAAGCGATATCCCCTTGGAGACAAGTCGGCTGGAGGCCGATGTATTGAATCTCGACGCAATTTGAGAGTTCCATCGTCATTAGGAGGCCCTGAACGTTACAATTAACTATCATTTTTGCGTCGGATTCGAAAATCTAGACTCACAGGAGAACGACCATAAGGTGCCCGAGGCAGCAATAGACCCTTGGAGACAAGTCGGCTGGAGGCCGATGTATTGAATCTCGACGCAATCTGAGAGTTCCATCGTCATTAGGAGGCCCTAAACGTTACAATTAACTATCATTTTTGCGTCGGAATCGATAATCTAGACATACAAGAGAATGACCATAAGGTGCCCGACGCAGCAACAGACCCTTGGAGACAAGTCGGCTGGAGGCCGATGTATTGGATCTCGACGCAATTTGAGTGTTCCATCGGCATTAGGAGGCCCTGAACGTTACAATTAACTACCATTTTTGCGTCGGATTCAAAAATCTAGACTCTCAGGAGAACGACCATAAGGTGCCCGAGGCAGCAACAGACCCTTGGAGACAAGTCGGCTGGAGGCCGATGTATTGAATCTCGACGCAATTTGAGAGTTCCATCGGCATTAAGAGGCCCTGAACGTTTCAATTAACTATCATTTTTGCGTCGGATTCGAAAATCTAGACTTACAAGAAAACGACCATAAGTTGCCCGAGGCAGCATTAGACCCTTGGAGACAAGTCGGCTGGAGGCCGATGTATTGAATCTCGACGCAATTTGAGTGTTCCATCGTCATTAGGAGGCCCTAAACGTTACAATTAACTATCATTTTTGCGTCGGATTCGAAAATCTAGACTTACAAGAGAATGACCATGAGGTGCCTGAGACTGCAATATCCTCTTGGATACAAGTCGACTGGAGTTCGATGTATTGAATCTCGACGCAATTTGAGTCTTCTATCGTCATTAGGAGGCGCTGAACGTTACAATTCACTATCATTTTTGCGTCGGATTCGATAATCTAAACTCACAGGAGAACGACCATAAGGTGCCGAGGCAGCAAGAGACCCTTGGAGACAAGTCGGCTGGAGGCCGATGTATTGAATCTCGACGCAATCTGAGAGTTCCATCGTCATTGGGAGGCCCTAAACGTTACAATTAACTATCATTTTTGCGTCGGAATCGATAATCTAGACATACAAGAGAATGACCATAAGGTGCCCGACGCAGCAACAGACCCTTGGAGACAAATCGGCTGGAGGCCGATGTATTGTATCTCGACGCAATTTGAGTGTTCCATCGGCATTAGGAGGCCCTGAACGTTACAATTAACTATCATTTTTGCGTCGGATTCGAAAATCTAGACTCACCGGAGACGGACCATGTGGTGCCCGAGGCAGCGATATCCCTTGGAGACAAGTCGGCTGGAGGCCGATGTATTGAATCTCGACGCAATTTGAGTGTTCCATCGTCATTAGGAGGCCCTGAACGTTACAATTAACTATCATTTTTGCGTCGGATTCGAAAATCTACACTCACCGGAGACGGACCATGTGGTGCCCGAGGCAGCGATATCCCCTTGGAGACAAGTCGGCTGGAGGCCGATGTATTGAATCTCGACGCAATTTTAGTGTTCCATTGTCATTAGGAGGCCCTAAACGTTACAATTCACTATCATTTTTGCGTCGGATTCGAAAATCTAGACTCGCAGGAGAAGGACCATGTGGTGCCCGAGGCAGCAATAGACCCTTGGAGACAAGTCGGCTGCAGGCCGATGTATTGAATCTAGACGCAATTTGAGTGTTCCATCGTCATTACAAGGCCCTGAACGTTACAATTAACTATCATTTTTGCGTCGGATTCGAAAATTTAGACTCACAGGAGAAAGACCATGAGGTGCCCGAGGCAGCAATAGACCCTTGGAGACAAGTCGGCTGCAGGCCGATGCATTGAATCTTGACGCAATTTGAGTGTTCCAGCGTCATTAGGAGGCCCTGAACGTTACAATTAACTATCATTTTGGCGTCGGATTCGAAAATCTAGACTCACAGGAGAACAACCATAAGGTGCCCGAGGCAGCAACAGACCCTTTTAGACAAGTAGGCTGGAGGCCGATGTATTGAATCTCGACGCAATTTGAGTGTGCCATCGGCATTAGGAGGCCCTGAACGTTACAATTAACTATCATTTTTGCGTCGGATTCGAAAATCTAGACTCACCGGAGACGGACCATGTGGTGCCCGAGGCAGCGATATCCCTTGGAGACAAGTCGGCTGGAGGCCGATGTATTGAATCTCGACGCAATTTGAGTGTTCCATCGTCATTAGGAGGCCCTGAACGTTACAATTAACTATCATTTTTGCGTCGGATTCGAAAATCTACACTCACCGGAGACGGACCATGTGGTGCCCGAGGCAGCGATATCCCCTTGGAGACAAGTCGGCTGGAGGCCGATGTATTGAATCTCGACGCAATTTGAGAGTTCCATCGTCATTAGGAGGCCCTGACCGTTACAATTAACTATCATTTTTGCGTCGGATTCAAAAATCTAGACTCACAGGAGAACGACCATAAGGTGCCCGAGGCAGCAACAGACCCTTGGAGACAAGTCGGCTGGAGGCCGATGTATTGAATCTCGACGCAATTTGAGAGTTCCATCGGCATTAAGAGGCCCTGAACGTTTCAATTATCTATCATTTTTGCGTCGGATTCGAAAATCTAGACTTACAAGAAAACGACCATAAGTTGCCCGAGGCAGCATTAGACCCTTGGAGACAAGTCGGCTGGAGGCCGATGTATTGAATCTCGACGCAATTTGAGTGTTCCATCGTCATTAGGAGGCCCTAAACGGTACAATTAACTATCATTTTTGCGTCGGATTCGAAAATCTAGACTTACAAGAGAATGACCATGAGGTGCCTGAGACTGCAATATCCTCTTGGATACAAGTCGACTGGAGTTCGATGTATTGAATCTCGACGCAATTTGAGTCTTCTATCGTCATTAGGAGCCGCTGAACGTTACAATTCACTATCATTTTTGCGTCGGATTCGATAATCTAAACTCACAGGAGAACGACCATAAGGTGCCGAGGCAGCAAGAGACCCTTGGAGACAAGTCGGCTGGAGGCCGATGTATTGAATCTCGACGCAATCTGAGAGTTCCATCGTCATTGGGAGGCCCTGAACGTTACAATTAACAATCATTTTTGCGTCGGATTCGAAAATCTAGACTCAAAGGAGAACGACCATAAGGTGCCTGAGGCAGCAATAGACCCTTGGAGACAAGTCGGCTGGAGGACGATGTATTGAATCTCGACGCAATTTGAGGGTTCCATCGGCATTACGAGGCCCTGAACGTTTCAATTAACTATCATTTTTGCGTCGGATTCGAAAATCTAGACTTACAAGAAAACGACCATAAGGTGCCCGAGGCAGCATTAGACCCTTGGAGACAAGTCGGCTGGAGGCAGATGTATTGAATCTCGACGCAATTTGAGTGTTCCATCGGCATTAGGAGGCCATGAACGTTACAATTAACTATCATTTTTGCGTCGGATTCGAAAATCTAGACTTACAAGAGAACGACCATGAGGTGCCTGAGACTGCAATATCCTCTTGGATACAAGTCGACTGGAGATCGATGTATTGAATCTCGACGCAATTTGAGTCTTCTATCGTCATTAGGAGGCACTGAACGTTGCAATTCACTATCATTTTTGCGTCGGATTCGATAATCTAAACTCACCGGAGACGGACCATGTGGTGCCCGAGGCAGCAATAGACCCTTGGAGACAAGTCGGCTGCAGGCCGATGCATTGAATCTTGACGCAATTTGAGTGTTCCAGCGTCATTACAAGGCCCTGAACGTTACAATTAACTATCATTTTGGCGTCGGATTCGAAAATCTAGACTCACAGGAGAACAACCATAAGGTGCCCGAGGCAGCAACAGCCCCGTTTAGACAAGTCGGCTGGAGGCCGATGTATTGAATCTCGACGCAATTTGAGTGTTCCATCGGCATTAGGAGGCCCTGAACGTTACAATTAACTATCATTTTTGCGTCGGATTCGAAAATCTAGACTCACCGGAGACGGACCATGTGGTGCCCGAGGCAGCGATATCCCTTGGAGACAAGTCGGCTGGAGGCCGATGTATTGAATCTCGACGAAATTTGAGTGTTCCATCGTCATTAGGAGGCCCTGAACGTTACAATGAACTATCATTTTTGCGTCGGATTCGAAAATCTACACTCACCGGAGACGGACCATGTGGTGCCCGAGGCAGCGATATCCCCTTGGAGACAAGTCGGCTGGAGGCCGATGTATTGAATCTCGACGCAATTTGAGAGTTCCATCGTCATTAGGAGGCCCTGAACGTTACAATTAACTATCATTTTTGCGTCGGATTCGAAAATCTAGACTCACAGGAGAACGACCATAAGGTGCCCGAGGCAGCAATAGACCCTTGGAGACAAGTCGGCTGGAGGCCGATGTATTGAATCTCGACGCAATCTGAGAGTTCCATCGTCATTAGGAGGCCCTAAACGTTACAATTAACTATCATTTTTGCGTCGGAATCGATAATCTAGACATACAAGAGAATGACCATAAGGTGCCCGACGCAGCAACAGACCCTTGGAGACAAGTCGGCTGGAGGCCGATGTATTGGATCTCGACGCAATTTGAGTGTTCCATCGGCATTTGGAGGCCCTGAACGTTACAATTAACTACCATTTTTGCGTCGGATTCAAAAATCTAGACTCACAGGAGAACGACCATAAGGTGCCCGAGGCAGCAACAGACCCTTGGAGACAAGTCGGCTGGAGGCCGATGTATTGAATCTCGACGCAATTTGAGAGTTCCATCGGCATTAAGAGGCCCTGAACGTTTGAATTAACTATCATTTTTGCGTCGGATTCGAAAATCTAGACTTACAAGAAAACGTCCATAAGTTGCCCGAGGCAGCATTAGACCCTTGGAGACAAGTCGGCTGGAGGCCGATGTATTGAATCTCGACGCAATTTGAGTGTTCCATCGTCATTAGGAGGCCCTAAACGTTACAATTAACTATCATTTTTGCGTCGGATTCGAAAATCTAGACTTACAAGAGAATGACCATGAGGTGCCTGAGACTGCAATATCCTCTTGGATACAAGTCGACTGGAGTTCGATGTATTGAATCTCGACGCAATTTGAGTCTTCTATCGTCATTAGGAGGCGCTGAACGTTACAATTCACTATCATTTTTGCGTCGGATTCGATAATCTAAACTCACAGGAGAACGACCATAAGGTGCCGAGGCAGCAAGAGACCCTTGGAGACAAGTCAGCTGGAGGCCGATGTATTGAATCTCGACGCAATATGAGTGTTCCAACGTCATTAGGAGGCCCTGAACGTTACAATTAACTATCATTTTTGCGTCGGATTTGAAAATCTAGACTCACAGGAGAAGGACCATGTGGTGCCCGAGGCAGCAATAGACCCTTGGAGACAAGTCGGCTGCAGGCCGATGCAATGAATCTTGACGCAATTTGAGTGTTCCATCGTCATTACAAGGCCCTGAACTATCATTTTGGCGTCGGATTCGAAAATCTAGACTCACAGGAGAACGACCATAAGGTGCCCTAGGCAGCAATAGACCCTTGGAGACAAGTCGGCTGGAGGCCGATGTATTGAATCTTGACGCAATTTGAGAGTTCCATCGTCATTAGGAGGCCCTGAACGTTACAATTAACAATCATTTTTGCGTCGGATTAGAAAATCTAGACTTACAAGAGAACGAACGTAAGGTTCCCGAGGCAGCATTAGACCCTTGGAGACAAGTCGGCTGGAGGACGATGAATTGAATCTCGACGCAATTTGAGTGTCCCATCGTCATTAGGAGGCCCTAAACGTTACAATTAACTATCATTATTGCGTCGGATTCGATGATCTAAAATCACAGGAGAACAACCATAAGGTGCCCGAGGCAGCAACAGACCCTTGGAGACAAGTAGGCTGGAGGCCGATGTATTGAATCTCGACGCTATTTGAGTGTTCCATCGTCATTACAAGGCCCTGAACGTTACAATTAACTATCACTTTTGCGTCGGATTCGAAAATCTAGACTCACCGGAGACGGACCATGTGGTGCCCGAGGCAGCGATATCCCCTTGGAGACAAGTCGGCTGGAGGCCGATGTATTGAATCTCGACGCAATTTGAGAGTTCCATCGTCATTAGGAGGCCCTGAACGTTACAATTAACAATCATTTTTGCGTCGGATTCGAAAATCTAGACTCAAAGGAGGACGACCATAAGGTGCCTGAGGCAGCAATAGACCCTTGGAGACAAGTCGGCTGGAGGACGATGTATTGAATCTCGACGCAATTTGAGGGTTCCATCGGCATTACGAGGCCCTGAACGTTTCAATTAACTATCATTTTTGCGTCGGATTCGAAAATCTAGACTTACAAGAAAACGACCATAAGGTGCCCGAGGCAGCATTAGACCCTTGGAGACAAGTCGGCTGGAGGCAGATGTATTGAATCTCGACGCAATTTGAGTGTTCCATCGGTATTAGGAGGCCATGAACGTTACAATTAACTATCATTTTTGCGTCGGATTCGAAAATCTAGACTTACAAGAGAACGACCATGAGGTGCCTGAGACTGCAATATCCTCTTGGATACAAGTCGACTGGAGATCGATGTATTGAATCTCGACGCAATTTGAGTCTTCTATCGTCATTAGGAGGCACTGAACGTTGCAATTCACTATCATTTTTGCGTCGGATTCGATAATCTAAACTCACAGGAGAACGACCATAAGCTGCCGAGGCAGCAACAGACCCTTGGAGACAAGTCGGCTGGAGGCCGATGTATTGAATCTCGACGCAATTTGAGTGTTCCAACGTCATTAGGAGGCCCTGAACGTTACAATTAACTATCATTTTTGCGTCGGATTCGAAAATCTAGACTCACAGGAGAAGGACCATGTGGTGCCCGAGGCAGCAATAGACCCTTGGAGACAAGTCGGCTGCAGGCCGATGCATTGAATCTTGACGCAATTTGAGTGTTCCAGCGTCATTACAAGGCCCTGAACGCTACAATTAACTATCATTTTGGCGTCGGATTCGAAAATCTAGACTCACAGGAGAACAACCATAAGGTGCCCGAGGCAGCAACAGCCCCGTTTAGACAAGTCGGCTGGAGGCCGATGTATTGAATCTCGACGCAATTTGAGTGTTCCATCGGCATTAGGAGGCCCTGAACGTTACAATTAACTATCATTTTTGCGTCGGATTCGAAAATCTAGACTCACCGGAGACGGACCATGTGGTGCCCGAGGCAGCGATATCCCTTGGAGACAAGTCGGCTGGAGGCCGATGTATTGAATCTCGACGCAATTTGAGTGTTCCATCGTCATTAGGAGGCCCTGAACGTTACAATTAACTATCATTTTTGCGTCGGATTCGAAAATCTACACTCACCGGAGACGGACCATGTGGTGCCCGAGGCAGCGATATCCCCTTGGAGACAAGTCGGCTGGAGGCCGATGTATTGAATCTCGACGCAATTTGAGTGTTCCATCGTCATTAGGAGGCCCTGAACGTTACAATTAACTATCATTTTTGCGTCGGATTCGAAAATCTAGACTCACAGGAGAACGACCATAAGGTGCCCGAGGCAGCAATAGACCCTTGGAGACAAGTCGGCTGGAGGCCGATGTATTGAATCTCGACGCAATCTGAGAGTTCCATCGTCATTAGGAGGCCCTAAACGTTACAATTAACTATCATTTTTGCGTCGGAATCGATAATCTAGACATACAAGAGAATGACCATAAGGTGCCCGACGCAGCAACAGACCCTTGGAGACAAGTCGGCTGGAGGCCGATGTATTGGATCTCGACGCAATTTGAGTGTTCCATCGGCATTAGGAGGCCCTGAACGTTACAATTAACTACCATTTTTGCGTCGGATTCAAAAATCTAGACTCACAGGAGAACGACCATAAGGTGCCCGAGGCAGCAACAGACCCTTGGAGACAAGTCGGCTGGAGGCCGATGTATTGAATCTCGACGCAATTTGAGAGTTCCATCGGCATTAAGAGGCCCTGAACGTTTGAATTAACTATCATTTTTGCGTCGGATTCGAAAATCTAGACTTACAAGAAAACGACCATAAGTTGCCCGAGGCAGCATTAGACCCTTGGAGACAAGTCGGCTGGAGGCCGATGTATTGAATCTCGACGCAATTTGAGTGTTCCATCGTCATTAGGAGGCCCTAAACGTTACAATTAACTATCATTTTTGCGTCGGATTCGAAAATCTAGACTTACAAGAGAATGACCATGAGGTGCCTGAGACTGCAATATCCTCTTGGATACAAGTCGACTGGAGTTCGATGTATTGAATCTCGACGCAATTTGAGTCTTCTATCGTCATTAGGAGGCGCTGAACGTTACAATTCACTATCATTTTTGCGTCGGATTCGATAATCTAAACTCACAGGAGAACGACCATAAGGTGCCGAGGCAGCAAGAGACCCTTGGAGACAAGTCGGCTGGAGGCCGATGTATTGAATCTCGACGCAATATGAGTGTTCCAACGTCATTAGGAGGCCCTGAACGTTACAATTAACTATCATTTTTGCGTCGGATTTGAAAATCTAGACTCACAGGAGAAGGACCATGTGGTGCCCGAGGCAGCAATAGACCCTTGGAGACAAGTCGGCTGCAGGCCGATGCAATGAATCTTGACGCAATTTGAGTGTTCCATCGTCATTACAAGGCCCTGAACTATCATTTTGGCGTCGGATTCGAAAATCTAGACTCACAGGAGAACGACCATAAGGTGCCCTAGGCAGCAATAGACCCTTGGAGACAAGTCGGCTGGACGCCGATGTATTGAATCTCGACGCAATTTGAGTGTTCCATCGTCGTTACAAGGCCCTGAACGTTACAATTAACTATCATTTTTGCGTCGGATTCGAAAATCTAGACTCACCGGAGACGGACCATGTGGTGCCCGAGGCAGCGATATCCCCTTGGAGACAAGTCGGCTGGAGGCCGATGTATTGAATCTCGACGCAATTTGAGAGTTCCATCGTCATTAGGAGGCCCTGAACGTTACAATTAACAATCATTTTTGCGTCGGATTCGAAAATCTAGACTCACAGGAGAACGACCATAAGGTGCCCGAGGCAGCAATAGACCCTTGGAGACAAGTCGGCTGGCGGACGATGTATTGAATCTCGACGCCATTTGAGAGTTCCATCGGCATTACGGGGCCCTGAACGTTTCAATTAACTATCATTTTTGCGTCGGATTCGAAAATCTAGACTTACAAGAAAACGACCATAAGTTGCCCGAGGCAGCGTTAGACCCTTGGAGACAAGTCGGCTGGAGGCCGATGTATTGAATCTCGACGCAATTTGAGTGTTCCATCGTCATTAGGAGGCCCTAAACGTTACAATTAACTATCATTTTTGCGTCGGATTCGAAAATGTAGACTTACAAGAGAATGACCATGAGGTGCCTGAGACTGCAATATCCTCTTGGATACAAGTCGACTGGAGTTCGATGTATTGAATCTCGACGCAATTTGAGTCTTCTATCGTCATTAGGAGGCGCTGAACGTTACAATTCACTATCATTTTTGCGTCGGATTCGATAATCTAAACTCACAGGAGAACGACCATAAGGTGCCGAGGCAGCAACAGACCCTTGGAGACAAGTCGGTTGGAGGCCGATGTATTGAATCTCGACGCAACATGAGTGTTCCAACGTCATTAGGAGGCCCTGAACGTTACAATTAACTATCATTTTTGCGTCGGATTTTAAAATCTAGACTCACAGGAGAAGGACCATGTGGTGCCCGAGGCAGCAATTGACCCTTGGAGACAAGTCGGCTGCAGGCCGATGCATTGAATCTTGACGCAATTTGAGTGTTCCATCGTCATTACAAGGCCCTGAACGTTACAATTAACTATCATTTTGGCGTCGGATTCGAAAATCTAGACTCACAGGAGAACGACCATAAGGTGCCCTAGGCAGCAATAGACCCTTGGCGACAAGTCGGCTGCAGGCCGATGTATTGAATCTCGACGCAATTTGAGTGTTCCATCGGCATTAGGAGGCCCTGAACGTTACAATTAACTATCATTTTTGCGTCGGATTCGAAAATCTAGACTCACCGGAAGCGGACCATGTGGTGCCCGAGGCAGCGATATCCCCTTGGAGACAAGTCGGCTGGAGGCCGATGTATTGAATCTCGACGCAAATTGAGAGTTCATCGTCATTAGGAGGCCCTGAACGTTACAATTCACTATCATTTTGGCGTCGGATTCGAAAATCTAGACTCACAGGAGAAGGACCATGTGGTGCCCGAGGCAGCAACAGACCCTTTTAGACAAGTCGGCTGGAGGCCGATGTATTGAATCTCGACGCAATTTGAGTGTTCCATCGGCATTAGGAGGCCTTGAACGTTACAATTAACTATCATTTTTGCGTCGGATTCGAAAATCTAGACTCACCAGAGACGGACCATGTGGTGCCCGAGGCAGCGATATCCCTTGGAGACAAGTCGGCTGGAGGCCGATGTATTGGATCTTGACGCAATTTGAGTGTTCCATGGGCATTAGGAGGCCCTGAACGTTACAATTAACTATCATTTTTGCGTCGGATTCGAAAATCTAGACTCACAGGAGAACGACCATAAGGTGCCCGATGCAGCAACAGACCCTTGGAGACAAGTCGGCTGGAGGCCGATGTATTGAATCTCGACGCAATTTGAGTGTTCCATCGTCATTAGGAGGCCCTAAACGTTACAATTCACTATCATTTTTGCGTCGGAATCGATAATTTAGACATACAAGAGAATGACCATAAGGTGCCCGACGCAGCAACAGACCCTTGGAGACAAGTCGGCTGGAGGCCGATGTATTGGATCTCGACGCAATTTGAGTGTTCCATCGGCATTAGGAGGCCCTGAACGTTACAATTTATTATCATTTTTGCGTCGGATTCGAAAATCTAGACTCACAGGAGAACGACCATAAGGTGCCCGAGGCAGCAACAGACCCTTGGAGACAAGTCGGCTGCACGCCGATGTATTGAATCTCGACGCAATTTGAATGTTCCATCGTCACTACAAGGCCCTGAACGTTAAAATTAACTATCATTTTTGCGTCGGATTCGAAAATCTAGTCTCACAGGAGAAGGACCATGAGGTGCCCGAGGCAGCAATAGAACCTTGGAGACAAGTCGGCTGGAGGCCGATTTATTGAATCTCGACGCAATTTGAGTGTTCCATCGTCATTAGGAGGCCCTAAACGTTACAATTCACTATCAGTTTTGCGTCGGGTTCGAAAATCTAGACTCACAGGAGAAGGACCATGTGGTGCCCGAGGCAGCAATAGACCCTTGGAGTCAAGTCGGCTGGAGGCCGATGTATTGAATCTCGACGCAATTTGAGTGTTCCATCGTCATTAGGTGGCCCTAAACGTTACAATTCACTATCAGTTTTGCGTCGGGTTCGAAAATCTAGACTCACAGGAGAAGGACCATGTGGTGCCCGAGGCAGCAATAGACCCTTAGAGACAAGTCGGCTGGAGGCCGATGTATTGAATCTCGACGCAATTTGAGTGTTCCATCGGCATTAGGAGGCCCTGAACGTTACAATTAACTATCATTTTTGCGTCGGATTCGAAAATCTAGACTCACCGGAGACGGACCATGTGGTGCCCGAGGCAGCGATATCCCCTTGGAGACAAGTCGGCTGGAGGCCGATGTATTGAATCTCGACGCAATTTGAGAGTTCCATCGTCATTAGGAGGCCCTGAACGTTACAATTAACAATACTTTTTGCGTCGGATTCGAAAATCTAGACTTACAAGAGAACGAACGTAAGGTTCCCGAGGCAGCATTAGACCCTTGGAGACAAGTCGGCTGGAGGACGATGTATTGAATCTCGACGCAATTTGAGTGTCCCATCGTCATTAGGAGGCCCTAAACGTTACAATTAACTATCATTATTGCGTCGGATTCGATAATCTAAAATCACAGGAGAACAACCATAAGGTGCCCGAGGCAGCAACAGACCCTTGGAGACAAGTAGGCTGGAGGCCGATGTATTGAATCTCGACGCAATTTGAGTGTTCCATCGGCATTAGGAGGCCCTGAACGTTACAATTAACTATCATTTTTGCGTCGGTTTCGAAAATCTAGACTCACCGGAGACGGACCATGTGGTGCCCGAGGCAGCGATATCCCCTTGGAGACAAGTCGGCTGGAGGCCGATGTATTGAATCTCGACGCAATCTGAGAGTTCCATCGCCATTAGGAGGCCCTAAACGTTACAATTAACTATCATTTTTGCGTCGGAATCGATAATCTAGACATACAAGAGAATGCCCGACGCAGCAACAGACCCTTGGAGACAAGTCAGCTGCAGGCCGATGTATTGAATCTCGACGCAATTTGAGTGTTCCATCGTCATTAGGAGGCCCTAAACGTTACAATTAACTATCATTTTTGCGTCGGATTCGATAATCTAGACTTACAAGAGAACGACCATAAGGTGCCCGAGGCAGCAACAGACCCTTGGAGACAAGTCGGCTGGAGGCCGATGTATTGAATCTCGACGCAATTTGAGTGTTCCATCGGCATTAGGAGGCCATGAACGTTACAATTTACTATCATTTTTGCGTCGGATTCGAAAATCTAGACTCACAGGAGAACGACCATAAGGTGCCCGAGGCAGCAACAGACCCTTGGAGACAAGTCGGCTGGAGGCCGATGTGTTGAATCTCGACGCAATTTGAGTGTTCCATCGTCATTAGGAGGCCCTAAACGTTACAATTCACTATCATTTTTGCGTCGGATTCGAAAATCTAGACTCACCGGAGACGGACCATGTGGTGCCCGAGGCAGCGATATCGCCTTGGAGACAAGTCGGCTGGAGGTCGATGTATTGAATCTCGACGCAATTTGAGAGTTCCATCGTCATTAGGAGGCCCTGAACGTTACAATTAACTATCACTTTTGCGTCGGATTCGAAAATCTAGACTCACAGGAGAACGACCATAAGGTGCCCGAGGCAGCAATAGACCATTGGAGACAAGTCGGCTGGAGGCCGATGTATTGAATCTCGACGCAATCTTGAGAGTTCCATCGTCATTAGGAGGCCCTAAACGTTACAATTAACTATCATTTTTGCGTCGGAATCGATAATTTAGACATACAAGAGAATGACCATAAGGTGCCCGACGCAGCAACAGACCCTTGGAGACAAGTCGGCTGGAGGCCGATGTATTGGATCTCGACGCAATTTGAGTGTTCCATCGGCATTAGGAGGCCCTGAACGTTACAATTTATTATCATTTTTGCGTCGGATTCGAAAATCTAGACTCACAGGAGAACGACCATAAGGTGCCCGAGGCAGCAACAGACCCTTGGAGACAAGTCGGCTGGAGGCCGATGTATTGAATCTCGACGCAATTTGAGTGTTCCATCGTCATTAGGAGGCCCTAAACGTTACAATTCACTATCATTTTTGCGTCGGATTCGAAAATCTGGACTCACAGGAGAAGGACCATGTGGTGCCCGAGGCAGCAACAGACCCTTGGAGACAAGTCGGCTGCAGGCCGATGTATTGAATCTCGACGCAATTTGAGTGTTCCATCGTCACTACAAGGCCCTAAACGTTACAATTAACTATCATTTTTGCGTCGGGTTCGAAAATCTAGACTCACAGGAGAAGGACCATGTGGTGCCCGAGGCAGCAACAGACCCTTGGAGACAAGTCGGCTGCAGGCCGATGTATTGAATCTCGACGCAATTTGAGTGTTCCATCGTCACTACAAGGCCCTGAACGTTACAATTAACTATCATTTTTGCGTCGGATTCGAAAATCTAGACTCACAGGAGAAGGACCATGAGATGCCCGAGGCAGCAATAGACCCTTGGAGACAAGTCGGCTGGAGGCCGATGTATTGAATCTCGACGCAATTTGAGTGTTCCATCGTCATTAGGAGGCGCTAAACGTTACAATTCACTATCATTTTTGCGTCGGATTCGAAAATCTAGACTTACAAGAGAACGACCATATGGTGCCCGAGGCAGCATTAGACCCTTGGAGACAAGTCGGCTGGAGGCCGATGTATTGAATCTCGACGCAATTTGAGTGTTCCATCGTCATTAGGAGGCCCTAAACGTTACAATTAACTATCATTTTTGCGTCGGATTCGATAATCTAGACTTACAAGAGAACGACCATAAGGTGCCCGAGGCAGCAACAGACCCTTGGAGACAAGTCGGCTGGAGGCCGATGTATTGAATCTCGACGCAATTTGAGTGTTCCATCGGCATTAGGAGGCCATGAACGTTACAATTTACTATCATTTTTGCGTCGGATTCGAAAATCTAGACTCACAGGAGAACGACCATAAGGTGCCCGAGGCAGCAACAGACCCTTGGAGACAAGTCGGCTGGAGGCCGATGTGTTGAATCTCGACGCAATTTGAGTGTTCCATCGTCATTAGGAGGCCCTAAACGTTACAATTCACTATCATTTTTGCGTCGGATTCGAAAATCTAGACTCACCGGAGACGGACCATGTGGTGCCCGAGGCAGCGATATCCCCTTGGAGACAAGTCGGCTGGAGGTCGATGTATTGAATCTCGACGCAATTTGAGAGTTCCATCGTCATTAGGAGGCCCTGAACGTTACAATTAACTATCACTTTTGCGTCGGATTCGAAAATCTAGACTCACAGGAGAACGACCATAAGGTGCCCGAGGCAGCAATAGACCATTGGAGACAAGTCGGCTGGAGGCCGATGTATTGAATCTCGACGCAATCTGAGAGTTCCATCGTCATTAGGAGGCCCTAAACGTTACAATTAACTATCATTTTTGCGTCGGAATCGATAATTTAGACATACAAGAGAATGACCATAAGGTGCCCGACGCAGCAACAGACCCTTGGAGACAAGTCGGCTGGAGGCCGATGTATTGGATCTCGACGCAATTTGAGTGTTCCATCGGCATTAGGAGGCCCTGAACGTTACAATTTATTATCATTTTTGCGTCGGATTCGAAAATCTAGACTCACAGGAGAACGACCATAAGGTGCCCGAGGCAGCAACAGACCCTTGGAGACAAGTCGGCTGGAGGCCGATGTATTGAATCTCGACGCAATTTGAGTGTTCCATCGTCATTAGGAGGCCCTAAACGTTACAATTCACTATCATTTTTGCGTCGGATTCGAAAATCTGGACTCACAGGAGAAGGACCATGTGGTGCCCGAGGCAGCAACAGACCCTTGGAGACAAGTCGGCTGCAGGCCGATGTATTGAATCTCGACGCAATTTGAGTGTTCCATCGTCACTACAAGGCCCTAAACGTTACAATTAACTATCATTTTTGCGTCGGATTCGAAAATCTAGACTCACAGGAGAAGGACCATGAGGTGCCCGAGGCAGCAATAGACCCTTGGAGACAAGTCGGCTGGAGGCCGATGTATTGAATCTCGACGCAATTTGAGTGTTCCATCGTCATTAGGAGGCCCTAAACGTTACAATTCACTATCATTTTTGCGTCGGATTCGAAAATCTAGACTCGCAGGAGAAGGACCATGTGGTGCCCGAGGCAGCAATAGACCCTTGGAAACAAGTCGGCTGCAGGCCGATGTATTGAATCTAGACGCAATTTGAGTGTTCCATCGTCATTACAAGGCCCTGAACGTTACAATTAACTATCATTTTTGCGTCGGATTCGAAAATCTAGACTCACAGGAGAAGGACCATGAGATGCCCGAGGCAGCAATAGACCCTTGGAGACAAGTCGGCTGGAGGCCGATGTATTGAATCTCGACGCAATTTGAGTGTTCCATCGTCATTAGGAGGCGCTAAACGTTACAATTCACTATCATTTTTGCGTCGGATTCGAAAATCTAGACTTACAAGAGAACGACCATATGGTGCCCGAGGCAGCATTAGACCCTTGGAGACAAGTCGGCTGGAGGCCGATGTATTGAATCTCGACGCAATTTGAGTGTTCCATCGTCATTAGGAGGCCCTAAACGTTACAATTAACTATCATTTTTGCGTCGGATTCGATAATCTAGACTTACAAGAGAACGACCATAAGGTGCCCGAGGCAGCAACAGACCCTTGGAGACAAGTCGGCTGGAGGCCGATGTATTGAATCTCGACGCAATTTGAGTGTTCCATCGGCATTAGGAGGCCATGAACGTTACAATTTACTATCATTTTTGCGTCGGATTCGAAAATCTAGACTCACCGGAGACGGACCATGTGGTGCCCGAGGCAGCGATATCCCCTTGGAGACAAGTCGGCTGGAGGTCGATGTATTGAATCTCGACGCAATTTGAGAGTTCCATCGTCATTAGGAGGCCCTGAACGTTACAATTAACTATCACTTTTGCGTCGGATTCGAAAATCTAGACTCACAGGAGAACGACCATAAGGTGCCCGAGGCAGCAATAGACCATTGGAGACAAGTCGGCTGGAGGCCGATGTATTGAATCTCGACGCAATCTGAGAGTTCCATCGTCATTAGGAGGCCCTAAACGTTACAATTAACTATCATTTTTGCGTCGGATTCGAAAATCTGGACTCACAGGAGAAGGACCATGTGGTGCCCGAGGCAGCAACAGACCCTTGGAGACAAGTCGGCTGCAGGCCGATGTATTGAATCTCGACGCAATTTGAGTGTTCCATCGTCACTACAAGGCCCTAAACGTTACAATTAACTATCATTTTTGCGTCGGATTCGAAAATCTAGACTCACAGGAGAAGGACCATGAGGTGCCCGAGGCAGCAATAGACCCTTGGAGACAAGTCGGCTGGAGGCCGATGTATTGAATCTCGACGCAATTTGAGTGTTCCATCGTCATTAGGAGGCCCTAAACGTTACAATTCACTATCATTTTTGCGTCGGATTCGAAAATCTAGACTCGCAGGAGAAGGACCATGTGGTGCCCGAGGCAGCAATAGACCCTTGGAAACAAGTCGGCTGCAGGCCGATGTATTGAATCTAGACGCAATTTGAGTGTTCCATCGTCATTACAAGGCCCTGAACGTTACAATTAACTATGATTTTTGCGTCGGATTCGAAAATTTAGACTCACAGGAGAAAGACCATGAGGTGCCTGAGGCAGCAACAGACCCTTGTAGACAAGTCGGCTGGAGGCCGATGTATTGAATCTCGACGCAATTTTAGTGTTCCATCGGCATTAGGAAGCCCTGAACGTTACAATTAACTATCATTTTTGCGTCGGATTCGATAATCTAGACTTACAAGAGAACGACCATAAGGTGCCCGAGGCAGCAACAGACCCTTGGAGACAAGTCGGCCGGTGGCCGATGTATTGAATCTCGACGCAATTTGAGTGTTCCATCGGCATTAGGAGGCCATGAACGTTACAATTTACTATCATTTTTGCGTCGGATTCGAAAATCTAGACTCACAGGAGAACGACCATAAGGTGCCCGAGGCAGCAACAGACCCTTGGAGACAAGTCGGCTGCAGGCCGATGTATTGAATCTCGACGCAATTTGAGTGTTCCATCGTCACTACAAGGCCCTGAACGTTACAATTAACTATCATTTTTGCGTCGGATTCGAAAATCTAGACTCACAGGAGAAGGACCATGAGATGCCCGAGGCAGCAATAGACCCTTGGAGACAAGTCGGCTGGAGGCCGATGTATTGAATCTCGACGCAATTTGAGTGTTCCATCGTCATTAGGAGGCGCTAAACGTTACAATTCACTATCATTTTTGCGTCGGATTCGAAAATCTAGACTTACAAGAGAACGACCATATGGTGCCCGAGGCAGCATTAGACCCTTGGAGACAAGTCGGCTGGAGGCCGATGTATTGAATCTCGACGCAATTTGAGTGTTCCATCGTCATTAGGAGGCCCTAAACGTTACAATTAGCTATCATTTTTGCGTCGGATTCGATAATCTAGACTTACAAGAGAACGACCATAAGGTGCCCGAGGCAGCAACAGACCCTTGGAGACAAGTCGGCTGGAGGCCGATGTATTGAATCTCGACGCAATTTGAGTGTTCCATCGGCATTAGGAGGCCATGAACGTTACAATTTACTATCATTTTTGCGTCGGATTCGAAAATCTAGACTCACAGGAGAACGACCATAAGGTGCCCGAGGCAGCAACAGACCCTTGGAGACAAGTCGGCTGGAGGCCGATGTGTTGAATCTCGACGCAATTTGAGTGTTCCATCGTCATTAGGAGGCCCTAAACGTTACAATTCACTATCATTTTTGCGTCGGATTCGAAAATCTAGACTCACCGGAGACGGACCATGTGGTGCCCGAGGCAGCGATATCCCCTTGGAGACAAGTCGGCTGGAGGTCGATGTATTGAATCTCGACGCAATTTGAGAGTTCCATCGTCATTAGGAGGCCCTGAACGTTACAATTAACTATCACTTTTGCGTCGGATTCGAAAATCTAGACTCACAGGAGAACGACCATAAGGTGCCCGAGGCAGCAATAGACCATTGGAGACAAGTCGGCTGGAGGCCGATGTATTGAATCTCGACGCAATCTGAGAGTTCCATCGTCATTAGGAGGCCCTAAACGTTACAATTAACTATCATTTTTGCGTCGGAATCGATAATTTAGACATACAAGAGAATGACCATAAGGTGCCCGACGCAGCAACAGACCCTTGGAGACAAGTCGGCTGGAGGCCGATGTATTGGATCTCGACGCAATTTGAGTGTTCCATCGGCATTAGGAGGCCCTGAACGTTACAATTTATTATCATTTTTGCGTCGGATTCGAAAATCTAGACTCACAGGAGAACGACCATAAGGTGCCAGAGGCAGCAACAGACCCTTGGAGACAAGTCGGCTGGAGGCCGATGTATTGAATCTCGACGCAATTTGAGTGTTCCATCGTCATTAGGAGGCCCTAAACGTTACAATTCACTATCATTTTTGCGTCGGATTCGAAAATCTGGACTCACAGGAGAAGGACCATGTGGTGCCCGAGGCAGCAACAGACCCTTGGAGACAAGTCGGCTGCAGGCCGATGTATTGAATCTCGACGCAATTTGAGTGTTCCATCGTCACTACAAGGCCCTAAACGTTACAATTAACTATCATTTTTGCGTCGGATTCGAAAATCTAGACTCACAGGAGAAGGACCATGAGGTGCCCGAGGCAGCAATAGACCCTTGGAGACAAGTCGGCTGGAGGCCGATGTATTGAATCTCGACGCAATTTGAGTGTTCCATCGTCATTAGGAGGCCCTAAACGTTACAATTCACTATCATTTTTGCGTCGGATTCGAAAATCTAGACTCGCAGGAGAAGGACCATGTGGTGCCCGAGGCAGCAATAGACCCTTGGAAACAAGTCGGCTGCAGGCCGATGTATTGAATCTAGACGCAATTTGAGTGTTCCATCGTCATTACAAGGCCCTGAACGTTACAATTAACTATGATTTTTGCGTCGGATTCGAAAATTTAGACTCACAGGAGAAAGACCATGAGGTGCCTGAGGCAGCAACAGACCCTTGTAGACAAGTCGGCTGGAGGCCGATGTATTGAATCTCGACGCAATTTTAGTGTTCCATCGGCATTAGGAAGCCCTGAACGTTACAATTAACTATCATTTTTGCGTCGGATTCGATAATCTAGACTTACAAGAGAACGACCATAAGGTGCCCGAGGCAGCAACAGACCCTTGGAGACAAGTCGGCCGGTGGCCGATGTATTGAATCTCGACGCAATTTGAGTGTTCCATCGGCATTAGGAGGCCATGAACGTTACAATTTACTATCATTTTTGCGTCGGATTCGAAAATCTAGACTCACAGGAGAACGACCATAAGGTGCCCGAGGCAGCAACAGACCCTTGGAGACAAGTCGGCTGGAGGCCGATGTATTGAATCTCGACGCAATTTGAGTGTTCCATCGTCATTAGGAGGCCCTAAACGTTACAATTCACTATCATTTTTGCGTCGGATTCGAAAATCTAGACTCACAGGAGAAGGACCATGTGGTGCCCGAGGCAGCAATAGACCCTTGGAGACAAGTCGGCTGGAGGCCCATGTATTGAATCTCGACGCAATTTGAGTGTTCCATCGTCATTAGGAGGCCCTGAACGTTACAATTAACTATCATTTTTGCGTCGGATTCGAAAATCTAGACTTACAAGAGAACGAACTTAAGGTTCCCGAGGCAGCATTAGACCCTTGGAGACAAGTCGGCTGGAGGACGATGTATTGAATCTCGACGCAATTTGAGTGTCCCATCGTCATTAGGAGGCCCTGAACGTTTCAATTAACTATCATTTTTGCGTCGGATTCGAAAATCTAGACTCACCGGAGACGGACCATGTGGTGCCCGAGGCAGCGATATCCCCTTGGAGACAAGTCGGCTGGAGGACGATGTATTGAATCTCGACGCAATTTGAGAGTTCCATCGGCATTACGAGGCCCTCAACGTTTCAATTAACTATCATTTTTGCGTCGGATTCGAAAACCTAGACTTACAAGAGAACGACCATATGGTGCCCGAGGCAGCATTAGACCCTTGGAGACAAGTCGGCTGGAGGCCGATGTATTGAATCTCGACGCAATTTGAGTGTTCCATCGTCATTAGGAGGCCCTAAACGTTACAATTCACTATCATTTTTGCGTCGGATTCGAAAATCTAGACTCACCGGACACGGACCATGTGGTGCCCGAGGCAGCAACAGACCCTTGGAGACAAGTCGGCTGCAGGCCGATGTATTGAATCTTGACGCAATTTGAGTGTTCCATCGTCATTACAAGGCCCTGATCGTTACAATCATCTGTCATTTTTGCGTCGGATTCGAAAATCTAGACTCGCAGGAGAAGGACCATGTGGTGCCCGAGGCAGCAATAGACCCTTGGAGACAAGTCGGCTGCAGGCCGATGTATTGAATCTAGACGCAATTTGACTGTTCCATCGTCACTACAAGGCCCTGAAAGTTACAATTAACTATCATTTTTGCGTCGGATTCGAAAATCTAGACTCACAGGAGAAGGACCATGAGGTGCCCCAGGCAGCAATAGACCCTTGGAGACAAGTCGGCTGGAGGCCGATGTATTGAATCTCGACGCAATTTGAGTGTTCCATCGTCATTAGGAGGCCCTAAACGTTACAATTCACTATCAATTTTGCGTCGGATTCGAAAATCTAGACTCGCAGGAGAAGGACCATGTGGTGCCCGAGGCAGCAATAGACCCTTGGAGACAAGTCGGCTGCAGGCCGATGTATTGAATCTAGACGCAATTTGAGTGTTCCATCGTCATTACAAGGCCCTGAACGTTACAATCATCTATCATTTTTGCGTCGGATTCGAAAATTTAGACTCACAGGAGAAAGACCATGAGGTGCCTGAGGCAGCAACAGACCCTTGTAGACAAGTCGGCTGGAGGCCGATGTATTGAATCTCGACGCAATTTGAGTGTTCCATCGTCATTAGGAGGAACTAAACGTTACAATTCACTATCAGTTTTGCGTCGGGTTCGAAAATCTAGACTCACAGGAGAAGGACCATGTGGTGCCCAAGGCAGCAATAGACTCCTGGAGACAAGTCGGCTGGAGGCCGATGTATTGAATCTCGACGCAATTTTAGTGTTCCATCGGCATTAGGAAGCCCTGAACGTTACAATTAACTATCATTTTTGCGTCGGATTCGATAATCTAGACTTACAAGAGAACGACCATAAGGTGCCCGAGGCAGCAACAGACCCTTGGAGACAAGTCGGCCGGTGGCCGATGTATTGAATCTCGACGCAATTTGAGTGTTCCATCGGCATTAGGAGGCCATGAACGTTACAATTTACTATCATTTTTGCGTCGGATTCGAAAATCTAGACTCACAGGAGAACGACCATAAGGTGCCCGAGGCAGCAACAGACCCTTGGAGACAAGTCGGCTGGAGGCCGATGTATTGAATCTCGACGCAATTTGAGTGTTCCATCGTCATTAGGAGGCCCTAAACGTTACAATTCACTATCATTTTTGCGTCGGATTCGAAAATCTAGACTCACAGGAGAAGGACCATGTGGTGCCCGAGGCAGCAATAGACCCTTGGAGACAAGTCGGCTGGAGGCCCATGTATTGAATCTCGACGCAATTTGAGTGTTCCATCGTCATTAGGAGGCCCTGAACGTTACAATTAACTATCATTTTTGCGTCGGATTCGAAAATCTAGACTTACAAGAGAACGAACTTAAGGTTCCCGAGGCAGCATTAGACCCTTGGAGACAAGTCGGCTGGAGGACGATGTATTGAATCTCGACGCAATTTGAGTGTCCCATCGTCATTAGGAGGCCCTGAACGTTTCAATTAACTATCATTTTTGCGTCGGATTCGAAAATCTAGACTCACCGGAGACGGACCATGTGGTGCCCGAGGCAGCGATATCCCCTTGGAGACAAGTCGGCTGGAGGACGATGTATTGAATCTCGACGCAATTTGAGAGTTCCATCGGCATTACGAGGCCCTCAACGTTTCAATTAACTATCATTTTTGCGTCGGATTCGAAAATCTAGACTTACAAGAGAACGACCATATGGTGCCCGAGGCAGCATTAGACCCTTGGAGACAAGTCGGCTGGAGGCCGATGTATTGAATCTCGACGCAATTTGAGTGTTCCATCGTCATTAGGAGGCCCTAAACGTTACAATTCACTATCATTTTTGCGTCGGATTCGAAAATCTAGACTCACCGGACACGGACCATGTGGTGCCCGAGGCAGCAACAGACCCTTGGAGACAAGTCGGCTGCAGGCCGATGTATTGAATCTTGACGCAATTTGAGTGTTCCATCGTCATTACAAGGCCCTGATCGTTACAATCATCTGTCATTTTTGCGTCGGATTCGAAAATCTAGACTCGCAGGAGAAGGACCATGTGGTGCCCGAGGCAGCAATAGACCCTTGGAGACAAGTCGGCTGCAGGCCGATGTATTGAATCTAGACGCAATTTGACTGTTCCATCGTCACTACAAGGCCCTGAAAGTTACAATTAACTATCATTTTTGCGTCGGATTCGAAAATCTAGACTCACAGGAGAAGGACCATGAGGTGCCCCAGGCAGCAATAGACCCTTGGAGACAAGTCGGCTGGAGGCCGATGTATTGAATCTCGACGCAATTTGAGTGTTCCATCGTCATTAGGAGGCCCTAAACGTTACAATTCACTATCAATTTTGCGTCGGATTCGAAAATCTAGACTCGCAGGAGAAGGACCATGTGGTGCCCGAGGCAGCAATAGACCCTTGGAGACAAGTCGGCTGCAGGCCGATGTATTGAATCTAGACGCAATTTGAGTGTTCCATCGTCATTACAAGGCCCTGAACGTTACAATCATCTATCATTTTTGCGTCGGATTCGAAAATTTAGACTCACAGGAGAAAGACCATGAGGTGCCTGAGGCAGCAACAGACCCTTGTAGACAAGTCGGCTGGAGGCCGATGTATTGAATCTCGACGCAATTTGAGTGTTCCATCGTCATTAGGAGGAACTAAACGTTACAATTCACTATCAGTTTTGCGTCGGGTTCGAAAATCTAGACTCACAGGAGAAGGACCATGTGGTGCCCAAGGCAGCAATAGACTCCTGGAGACAAGTCGGCTGGAGGCCGATGTATTGAATCTCGACGCAATATTAGTTTTCCATCGGCATTAGGAAGCACTGAACTTTACAATTAACAATCATTTTTGCGTCGGATTCGAAAATCTAGACTTACAAGAGAACGAACTTAAGGTTCCCGAGGCAGCATTAGACCCTTGGAGACAAGTCGGCTGGAGGACGATGCATTGAATCTCGACGCAATTTGAGTGTCCCATCGTCATTAGGAGGCCCTAAACGTTACAATTAACTATCATTATTGCGTCGGATTCGATAATCTAAAATCTCAGGAGAACAACCATAAGGTGCCCGAGGCAGCAACTGACCCTTGGAGACAAGTAGGCTGGAGGCCGATGTATTGAATCTCGACGCAATTTGAGTGTTCCATCGTCATTACAAGGCCCTGAACGTTACAATGAACTATCATTTTTGCGTCGGATTCGAAAATCTAGACTCACCGGAGACGGACCATGTGGTGCCCGAGGCAGCGATATCCCCTTGGAGACAAGTCGGCTGGAGGCCGATGTATTGAATCTCGACGCAATTTGAGAGTTCCATCGTCATTAGGAGGCCCTGAACGTTACAATTAACAATCATTTTTGCGTCGGATTCGAAAATCTAGACTCACAGGAGAACGACCATAAGGTGTCCGAGGCAGCAATAGACCCTTGGAGACAAGTCGGCTGGAGGACGATGTATTGAATCTCGACGCAATTTGAGAAATCCATCGGCATTACGAGGCCCTCAACGTTTCAATTAACTATCATTTTTGCGTCGGATTCGAAAATCTAGACTTACAAGAGAACGACCATAAGGTGCCCGAGGCAGCATTAGACCCTTGGAGACAAGTCGGCTGGAGGCCGATGTATTGAATCTCGACGCAATTTGAGTGTTCCATCGTCATTAGGAGGCCCTAAACGTTACAATTAACTATCATTTTTGCGTCGGATTCGATAATCTAGACTTACAAGAGAACGACCATAAGGTGCCCGAGGCAGCAACAGACCCTTGGAGACAAGTCGGCTGGAGGCCGATGTGTTGAATCTCGACGCAATTTGAGTGTTCCATCGGCATTAGGAGGCCATGAACGTTTTACTATCATTTTTGCGTCGGATTCGAAAATCTAGACTCACAGGAGAACGACCATAAGGTGCCTGAGGCAGCAACAGACCCTTGGAGACAAGTCGGCTGGAGGCCGATGTATTGAATCTCGACGCAATTTGAGTGTTCCATCGTCATTAGGAGGCCCTAAACGTTACAATTCACTATCATTTTTGCGTCGGATTCGAAAATCTAGCCTCACAGGAGAAGGACCATGCGGTGCCCGAGGCAGCAATAGACCCTTGGAGACAAGACGGCTGCAGGCCGATGTATTGAATCTTGACGCAATTTGAGTGTTCCATCGTCGTTACAAGGCCCTGATCGTTACAATTAACTATCATTTTTGCGTCGGATTCGAAAATCTAGACTCACAGGAGAACGACCATAAGGTGATCGAGGCAGCAATAGACCCTTGGAGACAAGTCGGCTGGAGGCTGATGTATTGAATCGCGACGCAATTTGAGTGTTCCATCGGCATTAGGAGGCCCTGAACGTTACAATAGACTATCATTTTTGCGTCGGATTCGAAAATCTAGACTCACCGGAGACGGACCATGTGGTGCCCGAGGCAGCGATATCCCCTTGGAGACAAGTCGGCTGGAGTCCGATGTATTGAATCTCGACGCAATTTGAGAGTTCCATCGTCATTAGGAGGCCCTGAACGTTACAATTAACAATCATTTTTGCGTCGGATTTGAAAATCTAGACTCACAGGAGAACGACCATAAGGTGCCCGAGGAAGCAATAGACCCTTGGAGACAAGTCGGCTGGAGGCCGATGTATTGAATCTCGACGCAATCTGAGAGTTCCATCGTCATTAGGAGGCCCTAAACGTTACAATTAACTATCATTCTTGCGTCGGAATCGATAATCTAGACATACAAGAGAATGACCATAAGGTGCCCGACGCAGCAACAGACCCTTGGAGACAAGTCGGCTGGAGGCCGATGTATTGGATCTCGACGCAATTTGAGTGTTCCATCGCCATTAGGAGGCCCTGAACGTTACAATTTACTATCATTTTTGCGTCGGATTCGAAAATCTAGACTCACAGGAGAACGACCATAAGGTGCCCGAGGCAGCAACAGACCCTTGGAGACAAGTCGGCTGGAGGCCGATGTATTGAATCTCGACGCAATTTGAGTGTTCCATCGTCATTAGGAGGCCCTAAACGTTACAATTCACTATCATTTTTGCGTCGGATTCGAAAATCTAGACTCACAGGAGAAGGACCATGTGGTGCCCGAGGCAGCAACAGACCCTTGGAGACAAGTCGCCTGCAGGCCGATGTATTGAATCTCGACGCAATTTGAGTGTTCCATCGTCACTACAAGGCCCTGAACGTTACAATTAACTATCATTTTTGCGTCGGATTCGAAAATCTAGACTCACAGGAGAAGGACCATGAGGTGCCCCAGGCAGCAGTAGACCCTTGGAGACAAGTCGGCTGGAGGCCGATGTATTGAATCTCGACGCAATTTGAGTGTTCCATCGTCATTAGGAGGCCCTAAACGTTACAATTCACTATCATTTTTGCGTCGGATTCGAAAATCTAGACTCGCAGGAGAAGGACCATGTGGTGCCCGAGGCAGCAATAGACCCTTGGAGACAAGTCGGCTGCAGGCCGATGTATTGAATCTCGACGCAATTTGAGTGTTCCATCGTCATTAGGAGGCCCTAAACGTTACAATTAACTATCATTTTTGCGTCGGATTCGAAAATTTAGACTCACAGGAGAAAGACCATGAGGTGCCTGAGGCAGCAACAGACCCTTGGAGACAAGTCGGCTGGAGGCCGATGTATTGAATCTCGACGCAATTTGAGTGTTCCATCGTCATTAGGAGGCCCTAAACGTTACAATTCACTATCATTTTTGCGTCGGATTCGAAAATCTAGACTCGCAGGAGAAGGACCATGTGGTGCCCGAGGCAGCAATAGACCCTTGGAGACACGTCGGCTGCAGGCCGATGTATTGAATCTAGACGCAATATGAGTGTTCCATCGTCATTACAAGGCCCTGAACGTTACAATTAACTATCATTTTTGCGTCGGATTCGAAAATCTAGACTTACAAGAGAACGACCATGAGGTGCCTGAGACTGCAATATCCTCTTGGATACAAGTCGACTGGAGGTCGATGTATTGAATCTCGACGCAATTTGAGTCTTCTATCGTCATTAGGAGGGGCTGAACGTTACAATTAACTATCATTTTTGCGTCGGATTCGAAAATCTAGACTCACAGGAGAACGACCATAAGGTGCCCGAGGCAGCAATAGACCCTTGGAGACAAGTCGGCTGGAGGCCGATGTATTGAATCTCGACGCAATTTGAGTGTTCCATCGGCATTAGGAGGCCCTGAACGTTACAATTAACTATCATTTTTGCGTCGGATTCGAAAATCTAGACTCACCGGAGACGGACCATGTGGTGCCCGAGGCAGCGATATCCCCTTGGAGACAAGTCGGCTGGAGGCCGATGTATTGAATCTCGACGGAATTTGAGAGTTCAATCGGCATTACGAGGCCCTCAACGTTTCAATTAACTATCATTTTTGCGTCGGATTCGAAAATCTAGACTCACCGGAGACGGACCATGTGGTGCCCGAGGCAGCGATATCCCCTTGGAGACAAGTCAGCTGGAGGCCGATGTATTGAATCTCGACGCAATTTGAGAGTTCCATCGTCATTAGGAGGCCCTGAACGTTACAATTAACAATCATTTTTGCGTCGGATTCGAAAATCTAGACTCACAGGAGAACGACCATAAGGTGCCCGAGGCAGCAATAGACCCTTGGTGACAAGTCGGCTGGAGGACGATGTATTGAATCTCGACGCAATTTGAGAGTTCCATCGGCATTACGAGGCCCTCAACGTTTCAATTAACTATCATTTTTGCGTCGGATTCGAAAATCTAGACTTACAAGAGAACGACCATAAGGTGCCCGAGGCAGCATTAGACCCTTGGAGACAAGTCGGCTGGAGGCCGATGTATTGAATCTCGACGCAATTTGAGTGTTCCATCGTCATTAGGAGGCCCTAAACGTTACAATTAACTATCATTTTTGCGTCGGATTCGATAATCTAGACTTACAAGAGAACGACCATAAGGTGCCCGAGGCAGCAACAGACCCTTGGAGACAAGTCGGCTGGAGGCCGATGTGTTGAATCTCGACGCAATTTGAGTGTTCCATCGGCATTAGGAGGCCATGAACGTTTTACTATCATTTTTGCGTCGGATTCGAAAATCTAGACTCACAGGAGAACGACCATAAGGTGCCCGAGGCAGCAACAGACCCTTGGAGACAAGTCGGCTGGAGGCCGATGTATTGAATCTCGACGCAATTTGAGTGTTCCATCGTCATTAGGAGGCCCTAAACGTTACAATTCACTATCATTTTTGCGTCGGATTCGAAAATCTAGACTCACAGGAGAAGGACCATGCGGTGCCCGAGGCAGCAATAGACCCTTGGAGACAAGTCGGCTGCAGGCCGATGTATTGAATCTTGACGCAATTTGAGTGTTCCATCGTCGTTACAAGGCCCTGATCGTTACAATTAACTATCATTTTTGCGTCGGATTCGAAAATCTAGACTCACAGGAGAACGACCATAAGGTGATCGAGGCAGCAATAGACCCTTGGAGACAAGTCGGCTGGAGGCTGATGTATTGAATCTCGACGCAATTTGAGTGTTCCATCGGCATTAGGAGGCCCTGAACGTTACAATTAACAATCATTTTTGCGTCGGATTTGAAAATCTAGACTCACAGGAGAACGACCATAAGGTGCCCGAGGAAGCAATAGACCCTTGGAGACAAGTCGGCTGGAGGCCGATGTATTGAATCTCGACGCAATCTGAGAGTTCCATCGTCATTAGGAGGCCCTAAACGTTACAATTAACTATCATTCTTGCGTCGGAATCGATAATCTAGACATACAAGAGAATGACCATAAGGTGCCCGACGCAGCAACAGACCCTTGGAGACAAGTCGGCTGGAGGCCGATGTATTGGATCTCGACGCAATTTGAGTGTTCCATCGCCATTAGGAGGCCCTGAACGTTACAATTTACTATCATTTTTGCGTCGGATTCGAAAATCTAGACTCACAGGAGAACGACCATAAGGTGCCCGAGGCAGCAACAGACCCTTGGAGACAAGTCGGCTGGAGGCCGATGTATTGAATCTCGACGCAATTTGAGTGTTCCATCGTCATTAGGAGGCCCCAAACGTTACAATTCACTATCATTTTTGCGTCGGATTCGAAAATCTAGACTCACAGGAGAAGGACCATGTGGTGCCCGAGGCAGCAACAGACCCTTGGAGACAAGTCGCCTGCAGGCCGATGTATTGAATCTCGACGCAATTTGAGTGTTCCATCGTCACTACAAGGCCCTGAACGTTACAATTAACTATCATTTTTGCGTCGGATTCGAAAATCTAGACTCACAGGAGAAGGACCATGAGGTGCCCCAGGCAGCAGTAGACCCTTGGAGACAAGTCTTCTGGAGGCCGATGTATTGAATCTCGACGCAATTTGAGTGTTCCATCGTCATTAGGAGGCCCTAAACGTTACAATTCACTATCATTTTTGCGTCGGATTCGAAAATCTAGACTCGCAGGAGAAGGACCATGTGGTGCCCGAGGAAGCTATAGACCCTTGGAGACAAGTCGGCTGCAGGCCGATGTATTGAATCTCGACGCAATTTGAGTGTTCCATCGTTATTAGGAGGCCCTAAACGTTACATTTAACTATCATTCTTGCGTCGGATTCGAAAATTTAGACTCACAGGAGAAAGACCATGAGGTGCCTGAGGCAGCAACTGACCCTTGGAGACAAGTCGGCTGGAGGCCGATGTATTGAATCTCGACGCAATTTGAGTGTTCCATCGTCATTAGGAGGCCCTAAACGTTACAATTCACTATCATTTTTCGTCGGATTCGAAAATCTAGACTCGCAGGAGAAGGACCATGTGGTGCCCGAGGCAGCAATAGACCCTTGGAGACACGTCGGCTGCAGGCCGATGTATTGAATCTAGACGCAATATGAGTGTTCCATCGTCATTACAAGGCCCTGAACGTTACAATTAACTATCATTTTTGCGTCGGATTCGAAAATCTAGACTTACAAGAGAACGACCATAAGGTGCCCGAGGCAGCATTAGACCCTTGGAGACAAGTCGGCTGGAGGCCGATGTATTGAATCTCGACGCAATTTGAGTGTTCCATCGTCATTAGGAGGCCCTAAACGTTACAATTAACTATCATTTTTGCGTCGGATTCGATAATCTAGACTTACAAGAGAACGACCATAAGGTGCCCGAGGCAGCAACAGACCCTTGGAGACAAGTCGGCTGGAGGCCGATGTGTTGAATCTCGACGCAATTTGAGTGTTCCATCGGCATTAGGAGGCCATGAACGTTTTACTATCATTTTTGCGTCGGATTCGAAAATCTAGACTCACAGGAGAACGACCATAAGGTGCCTGAGGCAGCAACAGACCCTTGGAGACAAGTCGGCTGGAGGCCGATGTATTGAATCTCGACGCAATTTGAGTGTTCCATCGTCATTAGGAGGCCCTAAACGTTACAATTCACTATCATTTTTGCGTCGGATTCGAAAATCTAGCCTCACAGGAGAAGGACCATGCGGTGCCCGAGGCAGCAATAGACCCTTGGAGACAAGACGGCTGGAGGCCGATGTATTGAATCTCGACGCAATTTGAGAGTTCCATCGTCATTAGGAGGCCCTGAACGTTACAATTAACAATCATTTTTGCGTCGGATTCGAAAATCTAGACTCACAGGAGAACGACCATAAGGTGTCCGAGGCAGCAATAGACCCTTGGAGACAAGTCGGCTGGAGGACGATGTATTGAATCTCGACGCAATTTGAGAAATCCATCGGCATTACGAGGCCCTCAACGTATCAATTAACTATCATTTTTGCGTCGGATTCGAAAATCTAGACTTACAAGAGAACGACCATAAGGTGCCCGAGGCAGCATTAGACCCTTGGAGACAAGTCGGCTGGAGGCCGATGTATTGAATCTCGACGCAATTTGAGTGTTCCATCGTCATTAGGAGGCCCTAAACGTTACAATTAACTATCATTTTTGCGTCGGATTCGATAATCTAGACTTACAAGAGAACGACCATAAGGTGCCCGAGGCAGCAACAGACCCTTGGAGACAAGTCGGCTGGAGGCCGATGTGTTGAATCTCGACGCAATTTGAGTGTTCCATCGGCATTAGGAGGCCATGAACGTTTTACTATCATTTTTGCGTCGGATTCGAAAATCTAGACTCACAGGAGAACGACCATAAGGTGCCTGAGGCAGCAACAGACCCTTGGAGACAAGTCGGCTGGAGGCCGATGTATTGAATCTCGACGCAATTTGAGTGTTCCATCGTCATTAGGAGGCCCTAAACGTTACAATTCACTATCATTTTTGCGTCGGATTCGAAAATCTAGCCTCACAGGAGAAGGACCATGCGGTGCCCGAGGCAGCAATAGACCCTTGGAGACAAGACGGCTGCAGGCCGATGTATTGAATCTTGACGCAATTTGAGTGTTCCATCGTCGTTACAAGGCCCTGATCGTTACAATTAACTATCATTTTTGCGTCGGATTCGAAAATCTAGACTCACAGGAGAACGACCATAAGGTGATCGAGGCAGCAATAGACCCTTGGAGACAAGTCGGCTGGAGGCTGATGTATTGAATCGCGACGCAATTTGAGTGTTCCATCGGCATTAGGAGGCCCTGAACGTTACAATAGACTATCATTTTTGCGTCGGATTCGAAAATCTAGACTCACCGGAGACGGACCATGTGGTGCCCGAGGCAGCGATATCCCCTTGGAGACAAGTCGGCTGGAGTCCGATGTATTGAATCTCGACGCAATTTGAGAGTTCCATCGTCATTAGGAGGCCCTGAACGTTACAATTAACAATCATTTTTGCGTCGGATTTGAAAATCTAGACTCACAGGAGAACGACCATAAGGTGCCCGAGGAAGCAATAGACCCTTGGAGACAAGTCGGCTGGAGGCCGATGTATTGAATCTCGACGCAATCTGAGAGTTCCATCGTCATTAGGAGGCCCTAAACGTTACAATTAACTATCATTCTTGCGTCGGAATCGATAATCTAGACATACAAGAGAATGACCATAAGGTGCCCGACGCAGCAACAGACCCTTGGAGACAAGTCGGCTGGAGGCCGATGTATTGGATCTCGACGCAATTTGAGTGTTCCATCGCCATTAGGAGGCCCTGAACGTTACAATTTACTATCATTTTTGCGTCGGATTCGAAAATCTAGACTCACAGGAGAACGACCATAAGGTGCCCGAGGCAGCAACAGACCCTTGGAGACAAGTCGGCTGGAGGCCGATGTATTGAATCTCGACGCAATTTGAGTGTTCCATCGTCATTAGGAGGCCCTAAACGTTACAATTCACTATCATTTTTGCGTCGGATTCGAAAATCTAGACTCACAGGAGAAGGACCATGTGGTGCCCGAGGCAGCAACAGACCCTTGGAGACAAGTCGCCTGCAGGCCGATGTATTGAATCTCGACGCAATTTGAGTGTTCCATCGTCACTACAAGGCCCTGAACGTTACAATTAACTATCATTTTTGCGTCGGATTCGAAAATCTAGACTCACAGGAGAAGGACCATGAGGTGCCCCAGGCAGCAGTAGACCCTTGGAGACAAGTCGGCTGGAGGCCGATGTATTGAATCTCGACGCAATTTGAGTGTTCCATCGTCATTAGGAGGCCCTAAACGTTACAATTCACTATCATTTTTGCGTCGGATTCGAAAATCTAGACTCGCAGGAGAAGGACCATGTGGTGCCCGAGGCAGCAATAGACCCTTGGAGACAAGTCGGCTGCAGGCCGATGTATTGAATCTCGACGCAATTTGAGTGTTCCATCGTCATTAGGAGGCCCTAAACGTTACAATTAACTATCATTTTTGCGTCGGATTCGAAAATTTAGACTCACAGGAGAAAGACCATGAGGTGCCTGAGGCAGCAACAGACCCTTGGAGACAAGTCGGCTGGAGGCCGATGTATTGAATCTCGACGCAATTTGAGTGTTCCATCGTCATTAGGAGGCCCTAAACGTTACAATTCACTATCATTTTTGCGTCGGATTCGAAAATCTAGACTCGCAGGAGAAGGACCATGTGGTGCCCGAGGCAGCAATAGACCCTTGGAGACACGTCGGCTGCAGGCCGATGTATTGAATCTAGACGCAATATGAGTGTTCCATCGTCATTACAAGGCCCTGAACGTTACAATTAACTATCATTTTTGCGTCGGATTCGAAAATCTAGACTTACAAGAGAACGACCATGAGGTGCCTGAGACTGCAATATCCTCTTGGATACAAGTCGACTGGAGGTCGATGTATTGAATCTCGACGCAATTTGAGTCTTCTATCGTCATTAGGAGGGGCTGAACGTTACAATTAACTATCATTTTTGCGTCGGATTCGAAAATCTAGACTCACAGGAGAACGACCATAAGGTGCCCGAGGCAGCAATAGACCCTTGGAGACAAGTCGGCTGGAGGCCGATGTATTGAATCTCGACGCAATTTGAGTGTTCCATCGGCATTAGGAGGCCCTGAACGTTACAATTAACTATCATTTTTGCGTCGGATTCGAAAATCTAGACTCACCGGAGACGGACCATGTGGTGCCCGAGGCAGCGATATCCCCTTGGAGACAAGTCGGCTGGAGGCCGATGTATTGAATCTCGACGGAATTTGAGAGTTCAATCGGCATTACGAGGCCCTCAACGTTTCAATTAACTATCATTTTTGCGTCGGATTCGAAAATCTAGACTCACCGGAGACGGACCATGTGGTGCCCGAGGCAGCGATATCCCCTTGGAGACAAGTCAGCTGGAGGCCGATGTATTGAATCTCGACGCAATTTGAGAGTTCCATCGTCATTAGGAGGCCCTGAACGTTACAATTAACAATCATTTTTGCGTCGGATTCGAAAATCTAGACTCACAGGAGAACGACCATAAGGTGCCCGAGGCAGCAATAGACCCTTGGTGACAAGTCGGCTGGAGGACGATGTATTGAATCTCGACGCAATTTGAGAGTTCCATCGGCATTACGAGGCCCTCAACGTTTCAATTAACTATCATTTTTGCGTCGGATTCGAAAATCTAGACTTACAAGAGAACGACCATAAGGTGCCCGAGGCAGCATTAGACCCTTGGAGACAAGTCGGCTGGAGGCCGATGTATTGAATCTCGACGCAATTTGAGTGTTCCATCGTCATTAGGAGGCCCTAAACGTTACAATTAACTATCATTTTTGCGTCGGATTCGATAATCTAGACTTACAAGAGAACGACCATAAGGTGCCCGAGGCAGCAACAGACCCTTGGAGACAAGTCGCCTGCAGGCCGATGTATTGAATCTCGACGCAATTTGAGTGTTCCATCGTCACTACAAGGCCCTGAACGTTACAATTAACTATCATTTTTGCGTCGGATTCGAAAATCTAGACTCACAGGAGAAGGACCATGCGGTGCCCGAGGCAGCAATAGACCCTTGGAGACAAGTCGGCTGCAGGCCGATGTATTGAATCTTGACGCAATTTGAGTGTTCCATCGTCGTTACAAGGCCCTGATCGTTACAATTAACTATCATTTTTGCGTCGGATTCGAAAATCTAGACTCACAGGAGAACGACCATAAGGTGATCGAGGCAGCAATAGACCCTTGGAGACAAGTCGGCTGGAGGCTGATGTATTGAATCTCGACGCAATTTGAGTGTTCCATCGGCATTAGGAGGCCCTGAACGTTACAATTAACAATCATTTTTGCGTCGGATTTGAAAATCTAGACTCACAGGAGAACGACCATAAGGTGCCCGAGGAAGCAATAGACCCTTGGAGACAAGTCGGCTGGAGGCCGATGTATTGAATCTCGACGCAATCTGAGAGTTCCATCGTCATTAGGAGGCCCTAAACGTTACAATTAACTATCATTCTTGCGTCGGAATCGATAATCTAGACATACAAGAGAATGACCATAAGGTGCCCGACGCAGCAACAGACCCTTGGAGACAAGTCGGCTGGAGGCCGATGTATTGGATCTCGACGCAATTTGAGTGTTCCATCGCCATTAGGAGGCCCTGAACGTTACAATTTACTATCATTTTTGCGTCGGATTCGAAAATCTAGACTCACAGGAGAACGACCATAAGGTGCCCGAGGCAGCAACAGACCCTTGGAGACAAGTCGGCTGGAGGCCGATGTATTGAATCTCGACGCAATTTGAGTGTTCCATCGTCATTAGGAGGCCCTAAACGTTACAATTCACTATCATTTTTGCGTCGGATTCGAAAATCTAGACTCACAGGAGAAGGACCATGTGGTGCCCGAGGCAGCAACAGACCCTTGGAGACAAGTCGCCTGCAGGCCGATGTATTGAATCTCGACGCAATTTGAGTGTTCCATCGTCACTACAAGGCCCTGAACGTTACAATTAACTATCATTTTTGCGTCGGATTCGAAAATCTAGACTCACAGGAGAAGGACCATGAGGTGCCCCAGGCAGCAGTAGACCCTTGGAGACAAGTCTTCTGGAGGCCGATGTATTGAATCTCGACGCAATTTGAGTGTTCCATCGTCATTAGGAGACCCTAAACGTTACAATTCACTATCATTTTTGCGTCGGATTCGAAAATCTAGACTCGCAGGAGAAGGACCATGTGGTGCCCGAGGAAGCTATAGACCCTTGGAGACAAGTCGGCTGCAGGCCGATGTATTGAATCTCGACGCAATTTGAGTGTTCCATCGTTATTAGGAGGCCCTAAACGTTACATTTAACTATCATTCTTGCGTCGGATTCGAAAATTTAGACTCACAGGAGAAAGACCATGAGGTGCCTGAGGCAGCAACTGACCCTTGGAGACAAGTCGGCTGGAGGCCGATGTATTGAATCTCGACGCAATTTGAGTGTTCCATCGTCATTAGGAGGCCCTAAACGTTACAATTCACTATCATTTTTGCGTCGGATTCGAAAATCTAGACTCGCAGGAGAAGGACCATGTGGTGCCCCAGGCAGCAATAGACCCTTGGAGACACGTCGGCTGCAGGCCGATGTATTGAATCTAGACGCAATATGAGTGTTCCATCGTCATTACAAGGCCCTGAACGTTACAATTAACTATCATTTTTGCGTCGGATTCGAAAATCTAGACTTACAAGAGAACGACCATGAGGTGCCTGAGACTGCAATATCCTCTTGGATACAAGTCGACTGGAGGTCGATGTATTGAATCTCGACGCAATTTGAGTCTTCTATCGTCATTAGGAGGGGCTGAACGTTACAATTAACTATCATTTTTGCGTCGGATTCGAAAATCTAGACTCACAGGAGAACGACCATAAGGTGCCCGAGGCAGCAATAGACCCTTGGAGACAAGTCGGCTGGAAGCCGATGTATTGAATCTCGACGCAATTTGAGTGTTCCATCGTCATTAGGCGGCCCTAAACGTTACAATTCACTATCATTTTTGCGACGGATTCGAAAATCTAGACTCACAGGAGAAGGACCATGTGGTGCCCGAGGCCGCAATAGACCCTTGGAGACAAGTCGGCTGGAGGCCGATGTATTGAATCTCGACGCAATTTGAGTGTTCCATCGGCATTAGGAGGCCCTGAACGTTACAATTAACTGTCATTTTTGCGTCGGATTCGAAAATCTACACCCACCGGAGACGGACCATGTGGTGCCCGAGGCAGCGATATCCCCTTGGAGACAAGTCGGCTGGAGGCCGATGTATTGAATCTCGACGCAATTTGAGAGTTCCATCGACATTAGGAGGCCCTGAACGTTACAATTAACAATCATTTTTGCGTCGGATTTGAAAATCTAGACTCACAGGAGAAAGACCGTAAGGTGCCCGAGGAAGCAATAGACCCTTGGAGACAAGTCGGCTGGAGGACGATGTATTGAATCTCGACGCAATCTGAGAGTTCCATCGTCATTAGGAGGCCCTAAACGTTACAATTAACTATCATTTTTGCGTCGGAATCGATAATCTAGACATACAAGAGAATGACCATAAGGTGCCCGACACAGCAACAGACCCTTGGAGACAAGTCGGCTGGAGGCCGATGTATTGGATCTCGACGCAATTTGAGTGTTCCATCGGCATTAGGAGGCCCTAAACGTTACAATTCACTATCATTTTTGCGTCGGATTCGAAAATCTAGACTCACAGGAGAAGGACCATGTGGTGCCCGAGGCAGCAACAGACCCTTGGAGACAAGTCGCCTGCAGGCCGATGTATTGAATCTCGACGCAATTTGAGTGTTCCATCGTCACTACAAGGCCCTGAACGTTACAATTAACTATCATTTTTGCGTCGGATTCGAAAATCTAGACTCACAGGAGAAGGACCACGAGGTGCCCGAGGCAGCAAGAGACCCTTGGAGACAAGTCGGCTGGAGGCCGATGTATTGAATCTCGACGCAATTTGAGTGTTCCATCGTCATTAGGAGGCCCTAAACGTTACAATTCACTATCATTTTTGCGTCGGATTCGAAAATCTAGACTCACAGGAGAAGGACCATGCGGTGCCCGAGGCAGCAATAGAAACTTGGAGACAAGTCGGCTGCAGGCCGATGTATTGAATCTAGACGCAATTTGAGTGTTCCATCGTCATTACAAGGCCCTGAACGTTACAATTAACTATCGTTTTTGCGTCGGATTCGAAAATTTAGACTCACAGGAGAAAGACCATGAGGTGCCTGAGGCAGCAACAGACCCTTGGAGACAAGTCGGCCGGAGGCCGATGTATTGAATCTCGACGCAATTTGAGTGTTCCATCGGCATTAGGAGGCCCTGAACGTTACAATTAACTATCATTTTTGCGTCGGATTCGAAAATCTAGACTCACCGGAGACGGACCATGTGGTGCCCGAGGCAGCGATATCCCCTTGGAGACAAGTCGGCTGGAGGCCGCTGTATTGAATCTCGACGCAATTTGAGAGTTCCATCGTCATTAGGAGGCCCTGAACGTTACAATTAACAATCATTTTTGAGTCGGATTTGAAAATCTAGACTCACAGGAGAACGACCATAAGGTGCCCGAGGAAGCAATAGACCCTTGGAGACAAGTCGGCTGGAGGCCGATGTATTGAATCTCGACGCAATCTGTGAGTTCCATCGTCATTAGGAGGCACTAAACGTTACAATTAACTATCATTTTTGCGTCGAAATCGATAATCTAGACATACAAGAGAATGACCATAAGGTGCCCGACGCAGCAACAGACCCTTGGAGACAAGTCGGCTGGATTCCGATGTATTGGATCTCGACGCAATTTGAGTGTTCCATCGGCATTAGGAGGCCCTGAACGTTACAATTTACTATCATTTTTGCGTCGGATTCGAAAATCTAGACTCACAGGAGAAGGACCATGTGGTGCCCGAGGCAGCAACAGACCCTTGGAGACAAGTCGGCTGCAGGCCGATGTATTGAATCTCGACGCAATTTGAGTGTTCCATCGTCACTACAAGGCCCTGAACGTTACAATTAACTATCATTTTTGCGTCGGATTCGAAAATCTAGACTCACAGGAGAAGGACCACGAGGTGCCCGAGGCAGCAATAGACCCTTGGAGACAAGTCGGCTGGAGGCCGATGTATTGAATCTCGACGCAATTTGAGTGTTCCATCGTCATTAGGAGGCCCTAAACGTTACAATTCACTATCATTTTTGCGTCGGATTCGAAAATCCAGACTCGCAGGAGAAGGACCATGTGGTGCCCGAGGCAGCAATAGACCCTTGGAGACAAGTCGGCTGCAGGCCGATGTATTGAATCTAGACGCAATTTGAGTGTTCCATCGTCATTACAAGGCCCTGAACGTTACAATCACCTATCATTTTTGCGTCGGATTCGAAAATTTAGACTCACAGGAGAAAGACCATGAGGTGCCTGAGGCAGCAACAGACCCTTGGAGACAAGTCGGCTGGAGGCCGATGTATTGAATCTCGACGCTATTTGAGTGTTCCATCGTCATTAGGAGGCCCTAAACGTTACAATTCACTATCATTTTTGCGTCGGATTCGAAAATCTAGACTCGCAGGAGAAGGACCATGTGGTGCCCGAGGCAGCAATAGACCCTTGGAGACAAGTCGGCTGCAGGCCGATGTATTGAATCTAGACGCAATTTGAGTGTTCCATCGTCATTACAAGGCGCTGAACGTTACAATTAACTATCATTTTTGCGTCGGATTCGAATATCCAGGCTTACAAGAGAACGACCATGAGGTGCCTGAGACTGCAATATCCTCTTGGATACAAGTCGACTGGAGGTCGATGTATTGAATCTCGACGCAATTTGAGTCTTCTATCGTCATTAGGAGGGGCTGAACGTTACAATTCACTATCATTTTTGCGTCGGATTCGATAATCTAAACTCACAGGAGAACGACTATGAGGTGCCGAGGCAGCAACAGACCCTTGGAGACAATTCGGCTGGAGGCCGATGTATTGAATCTCGACGCAATTTGAGTGTTCCAACGTCATTAGGAGGCCCTGAACGTTACAATTAACTATCATTTTTGCGTCGGATTCGAAAATCTAGACTCTCAGGAGAAGGATCATGTGGTGTTTGAGGCAGCAATACACCCTTGGAGACAAGTCGGCTGCAGGCCGATGTATTGAATCTTGACGCAATTTGAGTGTTCCATCGTCAATACAAGGCCCTGAACGTTACAATTAACTATCATTTTTGCGTCGGATTCGAAAATCTAGACTCACAGGAGAACGACCATAAGGTGCCCGAGGCAGCAACAGACCCTTGGAGACAAGTCGGCTGGAGGCCGATGTATTGAATCTCGACGCAATTTGAGTGTTCCATCGTCATTAGGAGGCCCTAAACGTTACAATTCACTATCATTTTTGCGTCGGATTCGAAAATCTAGACTCACAGGAGAAGGACCATGTGGTGCCCGAGGCAGCAATAGACCATTGGAGACAAGTCGGCTGCAGGCCGATGTATTGAATCTTGACGCAATTTGAGTGTTCCATCGTCATTACAAGGCCCTGATCGTTACAATTAACTATCATTTTTGCGTCGGATTCGAAAATCTAGACTCACAGGAGAACGACCATAAGGTGCCCGAGGCAGCAATAGACCCTTGGAGACAAGTCGGCTGGAGGCCGATGTATTGAATCTCGACGCAATTTGTGTTTTCCATCGGCATTAGGAGGCCCTGAACGTTACAATTAACTATCATTTTTGCGTCGGATTCGAAAATCTAGACCTACCGGAGACGGACCAAGTGGTGCCCGAGGCAGCGATATCCCCTTGGAGACAAGTCGGCTGGAGGCCGATGTATTGAATCTCGACGCAATTTGAGAGTTCCATCGGCATTACGAGGCCCTCAACGTTTCAATTAACTATCATATTTGCGTCGGATTCGAAAATCTAGACTTACAAGAGAACGACCATAAGGTGCCCGAGGCAGCATTAGACCCTTGGAGACAAGTCGGCTGGAGGCCGATGTATTGAATCTCGACGCAATTTGAGTGTTCCATCGTCATTAGGAGGCCCTAAACGTTACAATTAACTATCATTTTTGCGTCGGATTCGATAATCTAGACTTACAAGAGAACGACCATAAGGTGCCCGAGGCAGCAACAGACCCTTGGAGACAAGTCGGCTGGAGGCCGATGTATTGAATCTCGACGCAATTTGAGTGTTCCATCGGCATTAGGAGGCCATGAACGTTACAATTAACTATCATTTTTGCGTCGGATTCGAAAATCTAGACTCACAGGAGTACGACCATAAGGTGCCCGAGGCAGCAACAGACCTTTGGAGACAAGTCGGCTGGAGGCCGATGTATTGAATCTCGACGCAATTTGAGTGTTCCATCGTCACTAGGAGGCCCTAAACGTTACAATTCACTATCATTTTTGCGACGGATTCGAAAATCTAGACTCACAGGAGAAGGACCATGTGGTGCCCGAGGCAGCAATAGACCCTAGGAGACAAGTCGGCTGGAGGCCGATGTATTGAATCTCGACGCTATTTGAGTGTTCCATCGGCATTAGGAGGCCCTGAACGTAACAATTAACTATCATTTTTGCGTCGGATTCGAAAATCTAGACTCACCGGAGACGGACCATGTGGTGCCCGAGGCAGCGATATCCCCTTGGAGACAAGTCGGCTGGAGGCCGATGTATTGAATCTCGACGCAATTTGAGAGTTCCATCGTCATTAGGAGGCCCTGAACGTTACAATTAACAATCATTTTTGCGTCGGATTTGAAAATCTAGACCCACAGGAGAACGACCATAAGGTGCCCGAGGAAGCAATAGACCCTTGTAGACAAGTCGGCTGGAGGACGATGTATTGAATCTCGACGCAATCTGAGAGTTCCATCGTCATTAGGAGGCCCTAAACGTTACAATTAACTATCATTTTTGCGTCGGAATCGATAATCTAGACATACAAGAGAATGACCATAAGGTGCCCGACGCAGCAACAGACCCTTGGAGACAAGTCGGCTGGAGGCCGATGTATTGGATCTCGACGCAATTTGAGTGTTCCATCGGCATTAGGAGGCCCTGAACGTTACAATTTACTATCATTTTTGCGTCGGATTCGAAAATCTAGACTCACAGGAGAACGACCATAAGGTGCCCGAGGCAGCAACAGACCCTTGGAGACAAGTCGGCTGGATTCCGATGTATTGAATCTCGACGCAATTTGAGTGTTCCATCGTCATTAGGAGGCCCTAAACGTTACAATTCACTATCATTTTTGCGTCGGATTCGAAAATCTAGACTCACCGGAGACGGACCATGTGGTGCCCGAGGCAGCAATAGACCCTTGGAGACAAGTCGGCTGGAGGCCGATGTATTGAATCTCGACGCAATTTGAGTGTTCCATCGTCATTAGGAGGCCCTGAACGTTACAATTAACAATCATTTTTGCGTCGGATTCGAAAATCTAGACTCACAGGAGAACGACCATAAGGTGCCCGAGGCAGCAACAGACCCTTGGAGACAAGTCGGCTGGAGGCCGATGTATTGAATCTCGACGCAATTTGAGTGTTCCATCGTCATTAGGAGGCCCTAAACGTTACAATTCACTATCATTTTTGCGTCGGATTCGAAAATCTAGACTCACCGGAGACGGACCATGTGGTGCCCGAGGCAGCAATAGACCCTTGGAGACAAGTCGGCTGGAGGCCGATGTATTGAATCTCGACGCAATTTGAGTGTTCCATCGTCATTAGGAGGCCCTGAACGTTACAATTAACAATCATTTTTGCGTCGGATTCGAAAATCTAGACTTACAAGAGAACGAACATAAGGTTCCCGAGGCAGCATTAGACCCTTGGAGACAAGTCGGCTGGAGGACGATGTATTGAATCTTGACGCAATTTGAGTGTCCATCGTCATTACAAGGCCCTGAACGTTACAATTAACTTTCATTTTTGCGTCGGATTCAAAAATCTAGACTCACAGGAGAACGACCATAAGGTGCCCGAGGCAGCGATATCCCCTTGGAGACAAGTCGGCTGGGGGCCGATGTATTGAATATCGACGCAATTTGAGAGTTCCATCGTCATTAGGAGGCCCTGAAAGTTACAATTCACTATCATTTTTGCGTCGGATTCGAAAATCTATACTCAGAGGAAAAGGACCATGTGGTGCCCGAGGCAGCAACAGACCATTTTAGACAAGTCAGCTGGAGGCCGATGTATTGAATCTCGACGCAATTTGAGTGTTCCATCGGCATTAGGAGGCCCTGAACGTTACAATTAACTATCATTTTTGCGTCGGATTCGAAAATCTAGACTCACCGGAGACGGACCATTTGGTGCCCGAGGCAGCGATATCCCCTTGGAGACAAGTCGGCTGGAGGCCGATGTATTGGATCTCGACGCAATTTGAGTGTTCCATCGGCATTAGGAGGCCCTGAACGTTACAATTAACTATCATTTTTGCGTCGGATTCGATAATCTAAACTCACAGGAGAACGACCATAAGGTGCCGAGGCAGCAACAGACCTTTGGAGACAAGTCGGATGGAGGCCGATGTATTGAATCTCGACGCAATTTGAGTGTTCCATCGTCATTAGGAGGCCCTGAACGTTACAATTAACTATCATTTTTGCGTCTGATTCGAAAATCTTGACTCACAGGAGAACGACCATAAGGTGCCCGAGGCAGCAATAGACCCTTGGAGACAAGTCGGCTGGAGGACGATGTATTGAATCTCGACGCAATTTGAGTTTTCCATCGGCATTAGGAGGCCCTGAACGTTACAATTAACTATCATTTTTGCGTCGGATTCGAAAATCTAGACTCACCGGAGACGGACCATGTGGTGCCCGAGGCAGCGATATCCCCTTGGAGACAAGTCGGCTGGAGGCCGATGTATTGAATCTCGACGCAATTTGAGAGTTCCATCGTCATTAGGAGGCCCTGAACGTTACAATTCACTATCATTTTGGCGTCGGATTCGAAAATCTAGACTCACAGGAGAAGGACCATGTGGTGCCCGAGGCAGCAACAGACCCTTTTAGACAAGTCGGCTGGAGGCCGATGTTTTGAATCTCGACGCAATTTGAGTCTTCCATCGGCATTAGGAGGCCCTGAACGTTCCAATTAACTATCATTTTTGCGTCGGATTCGAAAATCTAGACTCACCGGAGACGGACCATGTGGTGCCCGAGGCAGCAATATCCCCTTGGAGACAAGTCGGCTGGAGGCCGATGTATTGGATCTCGACGCAATTTGAGTGTTCCATCGGCATTAGGAGGCCCTGAACGTTACAATTAACTATCATTTTTGCGTCGGATTCGAAAATCTAGACTCACAGGAAAACGACCATAAGGTGCCCGAGGCAGCAACAGACGCTTGGAGACAAGTCGGCTGGAGGCCGATGTATTGAATCTCGACGCAATTTGAGTGTTCCATCGTCATTACAAGGCCCTGAACGTTACATTTAACTATCATTTTTGCGTCGGATTCGAAAATTTAGACTCACAGGAGAAAGACCATGAGGTGCCTGAGGCAGCAACAGACCCTTGGAGACAAGTCGGCTGGAGGCCGATGTATTGAATCTCGACGCAATGTGAGTGTTCCATCGTCATTAGGAGGCCCTAAACGTTACAATTCACTATCATTTTTGCGTCGGATTCGAGAATCTAGACTCGCAGGAGAAAAACCATGTGGTGCCCGAGGCAGCAATAGACCCTTGGAGACAAGTCGGCTGGAGGCCGATGTATTGAATCTCGATGCAATTTGAGTGTTCCATCGTCTTTACAAGGCCCTGAACGTTACATTTAACTATCATTTTTGCGTAGGATTCGAAAATTTAGACTCACAGGAGAACGACCATAAGGTGCCCGAGGCAGCAATAGACCCTTGGAGACAAGCCGGCTGGAGGCCGATGTATTGAATCTCGACGCAATTTGAGTGTTCCATCGGCATTAGGAGGCCCTGAACGTTACAATTAACTATCATTTTTGCGTCGGATTCGAAAATCTAGACTCACAGGAGAACGACCATGAGGTGCCTGAGACTGCAATATCCTCTTGGATACAAGTCGACTGGAGGTCGATGTATTGAATCTCGACGCAATTTGAGTCTTCTATCGTCATTAGGAGGCGCCGAACGTTACAATTCACTATCATTTTTGCGTCGGATTCGATAATCTAAACTCACAGGAGAACGACCTTAAGGTGCCGAGGCAGCAACAGACCCTTGGAGACAAGTCGGCTGGAGGCCGATGTATTGAATCTCGATGCAATTTGAGTGTTCCATCGTCTTTACAAGGCCCTGAACGTTACATTTAACTATCATTTTTGCGTAGGATTCGAAAATTTAGACTCACAGGAGAACGACCATAAGGTGCCCGAGGCAGCAATAGACCCTTGGAGACAAGCCGGCTGGAGGCCGATGTATTGAATCTCGACGCAATTTGAGTGTTCCATCGGCATTAGGAGGCCCTGAACGTTACAATTAACTATCATTTTTGCGTCGGATTCGAAAATCTAGAATCACCGGAGACGGACCATGTGGTGCCCGAGGCAGCGATATCCCCTTGGAGACAAGTCGGCTGGAGGCCGATGTATTGAATCTTGACGCAATTTGAGTGCCCATCGTCATTACAAGGCCCTGAACGTTACAATTAACTTTCATTTTTGCGTCGGATTCGAAAATCTAGACTCACTGGAGAAGGACCACGAGGTGCCCGAGGCAGCAAGAGACCCTTGGAGACAAGTCGGCTGGAGGCCGATGTATTGAATCTCGACGCAATTTGAGTGTTCCATCGTCATTAGGAGGCCCTAAACGTTACAATTAACTATCATTTTTGCGTCGGATTCGATAATCTAGACTCACAGGAGAAGGACCATGTGGTGCCCGAGGCAGCAATAGACCCTTGGAGACAAGTCGGCTGCAGGCCGATGTATTGAATCTTGACGCAATTTGAGTGTCCATCGTCATTACAAGGCCCTGAACGTTACAATTAACTTTCATTTTTGCGTCGGATTCGAAAATCTAGACTCACAGGAGAACGACCATAAGGTGCCCGAGGCAGCAATAGACCCTTGGAGACAAGCCGGCTGGAGGCCGATGTATTGAATCTCGACGCAATTTGAGTGTTCCATCGGCATTAGGAGGCCCTGAACGTTACAATTAACTATCATTTTTGCGTCGGATTCGAAAATCTAGAATCACCGGAGACGGACCAAGTGGTGCCCGAGGCAGCGATATCCCCTTGGAGACAAGTCGGCTGGAGGCCGATGTATTGAATCTTGACGCAATTTGAGTGTCCATCGTCATTACAAGGCCCTGAACGTTACAATTAACTTTCATTTTTGCGTCGGATTCGAAAATCTAGACTCACTAGGGAAGGACCACGAGGTGCCCGAGGCAGCAAGAGACCCTTGGAGACAAGTCGGCTGGAGGCCGATGTATTGAATCTCGACGCAATTTGAGTGTTCCATCGTCATTAGGAGGCCCTAAACGTTACAATTCACTATCATTTTTGCGTCGGATTCGAAAATCTAGACTCACAGGAGAAGGACCATGCGGTGCCCGAGGCAGCAATAGAAACTTGGAGACAAGTCGGCTGCAGGCCGATGTATTGAATCTAGACGCAATTTGAGTGTTCCATCGGCATTAGGAGGCCCTGAACGTTACAATTAACTATCATTTTTGCGTCGGATTCGAAAATCTAGACTCACCGGAGGCGGACCATGTGGTGCCCGAGGCAGCGATATCCCCTTGGAGACAAGTCGGCTGGAGGCCGATGTATTGGATCTCGACGCAATTTGAGTGTTCCATCGGCATTAGGAGGCCCTGAACGTTACAATTAACTATCATTTTTGCGTCGGATTCGATAATCTAAACTCACAGGAGAACGACCATAAGGTGCCGAGGCAGCAACAGACCCTTGAAGACAAGTCGGCTGTAGGCCGATGTATTGAATCTCGACGCAATTTGAGTGTTCCATCGTCATTAGGAGGCCCTGAACGTTACAATTAACTATCATTTTTGCGTCGGATTCGAAAATCTAGACTCACAGGAGAACGACCATAAGGTGCCCGAGGCAGCAATAGACCCTTGGAGACAAGTCGGCTGGAGGACGATGTATTGAATCTCAACGCAATTTGAGTTTTCCATCGGCATTAGGAGGCCCTGAACGTTACAATTAACTATCATTTTTGCGTCGGATTCGAAAATCTAGACTCACCGGAGACGGACCATGTGGTGCCCGAGGCAGCGATATCCCCTTGGAGACAAGTCGGCTGGAGGCCGATGTATTGAATCTCGACGCAATTTGAGAGTTCCATCGTCATTAGGAGGCCCTGAACGTTACAATTCACTATCATTTTGGCGTCGGATTCGAAAATCTAGACTCACAGGAGAAGGACCACGTGGTGCCCGAGGCAGCAACAGACCCTTTCAGACAAGTCGGCTGGAGGCCGATGTTTTGAATCTCGACGCAATTTGAGTCTTCCATCGGCATTAGGAGGCCCTGAACGTTCCAGTTAACTATCATTTTTGCGTCGGATTCGAAAATCTAGACTCACCGGAGACGGACCATGTGGTGCCCGAGGCAGCAATATCCCCTTGGAGACAAGTCGGCTGGAGGCCGATGTATTGAATCTCGACGCAATTTGAGTGTTCCATCGTCATTAGGAGGCCCTAAACGTTACAATTCACTATCATTTTTGCGTCGGATTCGAAAATCTAGACTCACAGGAAAAGGACCATGTGGTGCCCGAGGCAGCAACAGACCCTTGGAGACAAGTCGGCTGCAGGCCGATGTATTGAATCTCGACGCAATTTGAGTGTTCCATCGCCATTACAAGGCCCTAAACGTTACATTTAACTATCATTTTTGCGTCGGATTCGAAAATTTAGACTCACAGGAGAAAGACCATGAGGTGCCTGAGGCAGCAACAGACCCTTGGAGACAACTCGGCTGGAGGCCGATGAATTGAATCTCGACGCAATTTGAGTGTTCCATCGTCATTACAAGGCCCTGAACGTTACATTTAACTATCATTTTTGCGTCGGATTCGAAAATTTAGACTCACAGGAGAAAGATCATGATGTGCCTGAGGCAGCAACAGACCCTTGGAGACAAGTCGGCTGGAGGCCGATGTATTGAATCTCGACGCAATGTGAGTGTTCCATCGTCATTAGGAGAACCTAAACGTTACAATTCACTATCATTTTTGCGTCGGATTCGAAAATCTAGACTCGCAGGAGAAGGACCATGTGGTGCCCGAGGCAGCAATAGACCCTTGGAGACAAGTCGGCTGGAGGCCGATGTATTGAATCTCGATGCAATTTGAGTGTTCCATCGTCATTACAAGGCCCTGAACGTTACATTTAACTATCATTTTTGCGTAGGATTCGAAAATTTAGACTCACAGGAGAACGACCATAAGGTGCCCGAGGCAGCAATAGACCCTTGGAGACAAGCCGGCTGGAGGCCGATGTATTGAATCTCGACGGAATTTGAGTGTTCCATCGGCATTAGGAGGCCCTGAACGTTACAATTAACTATCATTTTTGCGTCGGATTCGATAATCTAAACTCACAGTAGAACGACCATAAGGTGCCGAGGCAGCAACAGACCCTTGGAGACAAGTCGGCTGGAGGCCGATGTATTGAATCTCGACGCAATTTGAGTGTTCCATCGTCATTAGGAGGCCCTGAACGTTACAATTAACTATCATTTTTGCGTCGGATTCGAAAATCTAGACTCACAGGAGAACGACCATAAGGTGCCCGAGGCAGCAATAGACCCTTGGAGACAAGTCGGCTGGAGGACGATGTATTGAATCTCGACGCAATTTGAGTTTTCCATCGGCATTAGGAGGCCCTGAACGTTACAATTAACTATCATTTTTGCGTCGGATTCGAAAATCTAGACTCACCGGAGACGGACCATGTGGTGCCCGAGGCAGCGATATCCCCTTGGAGACAAGTCGGCTGGAGGCCGATGTATTGAATCTCGACGCAATTTGAGAGTTCCATCGTCATTAGGAGGCCCTGAACGTTACAATTCACTATCATTTTGGCGTCGGATTCGAAAATCTAGACTCACAGGAGAAGGACCACGTGGTGCCCGAGGCAGCAACAGACCCTTTTAGACAAGTCGGCTGGAGGCCGATGTTTTGAATCTCGACGCAATTTGAGTCTTCCATCGGCATTAGGAGGCCCTGAACGTTACAATTCACTATCATTTTTGCGTCGGATTCGAAAATCTAGACTCGCAGGAGAACGACCATAAGGTGCCCGAGGCAGCAATAGACCCTTGGAGACAAGCCGGCTGGAGGCCGATGTATTGAATCTCGACGCAATTTGAGTGTTCCATCGGCATTAGGAGGCCCTGAACGTTACAATTAACTATCATTTTTGCGTCGGATTCGAAAATCTAGACTAACCGGAGACGGACCATGTGGTGCCCGAGGCAGCGATATCCCCTTGGAGACAAGTCGGCTGGAGGCCGATGTATTGAATCTTGACGCAATTTGAGTGTCCATCGTCATTACAAGGCCCTGAACGATACAATTAACTTTCATTTTTGCGTCGGATTCGAAAATCTAGACTCACTGGAGAAGGACCACGAGGTGCCCGAGGCAGCAAGAGACCCTTGGAGGCAAGTCGGCTGGAGGCCGATGTATTGAATCTCGACGCAATTTGAGTGTTCCATCGTCATTAGGAGGCCCTAAACGTTACAATTCACTATCATTTTTGCGTCGGATTCGAAAATCTAGACTCACAGGAGAAGGACCATGTGGTGCCCGAGGCAGCAATAGAAACTTGGAGACAAGTCGGCTGCAGGCCGATGTATTGAATCTAGACGCAATTTGAGTGTTCCATCGTCATTACAAGGCCCTGAACGTTACAATCAACTATCGTTTTTGCGTCGGATTCGAAAATTTAGACTCACAGGAGAAAGACCATGAGATGCCTGAGGCAGCAACAGACCCTTGGAGACAAGTCGGCTGGAGGCCGATGTATTGAATCTCGACGCAATTTGAGTGTTCCATCGGCATTAGGAGGCCCTGAACGTTACAATTAACTATCATTTTTGCGTCGGATTCGAAAATCTAGACTCACCGGAGACGGACCATGCGGTGCCCGAGGCAGCGATATCCCCTTGGAGACAAGTCGGCTGGAGGCCGATGTATTGAATCTCGACGCAATTTGAGAGTTCCATCGTCATTTGGAGGCCCTGAACGTTACAATTAACAATCATTTTTGAGTCGGATTTGAAAATCTAGACTCACAGGAGAACGACCATAAGGTGCCCGAGGAAGCAATAGACCCTTGGAGACAAGTCGGCTGGAGACCGATGTATTGAATCTCGACGCAATCTGTGAGTTCCATCGTCATTAGGAGGCACTAAACGTTACAATTAACTATCATTTTTGCGTCGAAATCGATAATCTAGACATACAAGAGAATGACCATAAGGTGCCCGACGCAGCAACAGACCCTTGGAGACAAGTCGGCTGGAGGCCGATGTATTGGATCTCGACGCAATTTGAGTGTTCCATCGGCATTAGGAGGCCCTGAACGTTACAATTTACTATCATTTTTGCGTCGGATTCGAAAATCTAGACTCACAGGAGAACGACCATAAGGTGCCCGAGGCAGCAACAAACCCTTGGAGACAAGTCGGCTGGAGGCCGATGTATTGAATCTCGACGCAATTTGAGTGTTCCATCGTCATTAGGAGGCCCTAAACGTTACAATTCACTATCATTTTTGCGTCGGATTCGAAAATCTAGACTCACAGGAGAAGGACCATGTGGTGCCCGAGGCAGCAATAGACCATTGGAGACAAGTCGGCTGCAGGCCGATGTATTGAATCTTGACGCAATTTGAGTGTTCCATCGTCATTACAAGGCCCTGATCGTTACAATTAACTATCATTTTTGCGTCGGATTCGAAAATCTAGACTCACAGGAGAACGACCATAAGGTGCCCGAGGCAGCAATAGACCCTTGGAGACAAGTCGGCTGGAGGCCGATGTATTGAATCTCGACGCAATTTGTGTTTTCCATCGGCATTAGGAGGCCCTGAACGTTACAATTAACTATCATTTTTGCGTCGGATTCGAAAATCTAGACCTACCGGAGACGGACCAAGTGGTGCCCGAGGCAGCGATATCCCCTTGGAGACAAGTCGGCTGGAGGCCGATGTATTGAATCTCGACGCAATTTGAGTGTTCCATCGTCATTAGGAGGCCCTAAACGTTACAATTAACTATCATTTTTGCGTCGGATTCGATAATCTAGACTTACAAGAGAACGACCATAAGGTGCCCGAGGCAGCAACAGACCCTTGGAGACAAGTCGGCTGGAGGCCGATGTATTGAATCTCGACGCAATTTGAGTGTTCCATCGTCATTAGGAGGCCCTAAACGGTACAATTCACTATCATTTTTGCGACGGATTCGAAAATCTAGACTCACAGGAGAAGGACCATGTGGTGCCCGAGGCAGCAATAGACCCTAGGAGACAAGTCGGCTGGAGGCCGATGTATTGAATCTCGACGCAATTTGAGTGTTCCATCGTCATTAGGAGGCCCTAAACGTTACAATTCACTATCATTTTTGCGTCGGATTCGAAAATCTAGACTCACAGGAGAAGGACCATGTGGTGCCCGAGGCAGCAACAGACCCTTGGAGACAAGTCGGCTGCAGGCCGATGTATTGAATCTCGACGCAATTTGAGTGTTCCATCGTCATTACAAGGCCCTGAACGTTACATTTAACTATCATTTTTGCGTCGGATTCGAAAATTTAGACTCACAGGAGAAAGACCATGAGGTGCCTGAGGCAGCAACAGACCCTTGGAGACAACTCGGCTGGAGGCCGATGTATTGAATCTCGACGCAATTTGAGTGTTCCATCGTCATTACAAGGCCCTGAACGTTACATTTAACTATCATTTTTGCGTCGGATTCGAAAATTTAGAATCACAGGAGAAAGATCATGATGTGCCTGAGGCAGCAACAGACCCTTGGAGACAAGTCGGCTGGAGGCCGATGTATTGAATCTCGACGCAATGTGAGTGTTCCATCGTCATTAGGAGGCCCTAAACGTTACAATTCACTATCATTTTTGCGTCGGATTCGAAAATCTAGACTCGCAGGAGAAGGACCATGTGGTGCCCGAGGCAGCAATAGACCCTTGGAGACAAGTCGGCTGGAGGCCGATGTATTGAATCTCGATGCAATTTGAGTGTTCCATCGTCATTACAAGGCCCTAAACGTTACAATTCACTATCATTTTTGCGTCGGATTCGAAAATCTAGACTCGCAGGAGAACGACCATAAGGTGCCCGAGGCAGCAATAGACCCTTGGAGACAAGCCGGCTGGAGGCCGATGTATTGAATCTCGACGCAATTTGAGTGTTCCATCGGCATTAGGAGGCCCTGAACGTTACAATTAACTATCATTTTTGAGTCGGATTCGAAAATCTAGACTCACCGGAGACGGACCATGTGGTGCCCGAGGCAGCGATATCCCCTTGGAGACAAGTCGGCTGGAGGCCGATGTATTGAATCTTGACGCAATTTGAGTGTCCATCGTCATTACAAGGCCCTGAACGATACAATTAACTTTCATTTTTGCGTCGGATTCGAAAATCTAGACTCACTGGAGAAGGACCACGAGGTGCCCGAGGCAGCAAGAGACCCTTGGAGACAAGTCGGCTGGAGGCCGATGTATTGAATCTCGAAGCAATTTGAGTGTTCCATCGTCATTAGGAGGCCCTAAACGTTACAATTCACTATCATTTTTGCGTCGGATTCGAAAATCTAGACTCACAGGAGAAGGACCATGTGGTGCCCGAGGCAGCAATAGAAACTTGGAGACAAGTCGGCTGCAGGCCGATGTATTGAATCTAGACGCAATTTGAGTGTTCCATCGTCATTACAAGGCCCTGAACGTTACAATCAACTATCGTTTTTGCGTCGGATTCGAAAATTTAGACTCACAGGAGAAAGACCATGAGGTGCCTGAGGCAGCAACAGACCCTTGGAGACAAGTCGGCTGGAGGCCGATGTATTGAATCTCGACGCAATTTGAGTGTTCCATCGTCATTACAAGGCCCTGAACGTTACATTTAACTATCATTTTTGCGTCGGATTCGAAAATCTAGACTCACAGGAGAAGGACCATGTGGTGCCCGAGGCAGCAACAGACCCTTGGAGACAAGTCGGCTGCAGGCCGATGTATTGAATCTCGACGCAATTTGAGTGTTCCATCGTCATTACAAGGCCCTGAACGTTACATTTAACTATCATTTTTGCGTCGGATTCGAAAATTTAGACTCACAGGAGAAAGACCATGAGGTGCCTGAGGCAGCAACAGACCCTTGGAGACAACTCGGCTGGAGGCCGATGTATTGAATCTCGACGCAATTTGAGTGTTCCATCGTCATTACAAGGCCCTGAACGTTACATTTAACTATCATTTTTGCGTCGGATTCGAAAATTTAGAATCACAGGAGAAAGATCATGATGTGCCTGAGGCAGCAACAGACCCTTGGAGACAAGTCGGCTGGAGGCCGATGTATTGAATCTCGACGCAATGTGAGTGTTCCATCGTCATTAGGAGGCCCTAAACGTTACAATTCACTATCATTTTTGCGTCGGATTCGAAAATCTAGACTCGCAGGAGAAGGACCATGTGGTGCCCGAGGCAGCAATAGACCCTTGGAGACAAGTCGGCTGGAGGCCGATGTATTTAATCTCGATGCAATTTGAGTGTTCCATCGTCATTACAAGGCCCTAAACGTTACAATTCACTATCATTTTTGCGTCGGATTCGAAAATCTAGACTCGCAGGAGAACGAAGATAAGGTGCCCGAGGCAGCAATAGACCCTTGGAGACAAGCCGGCTGGAGGCCGATGTATTGAATCTCGACGCAATTTGAGTGTTCCATCGGCATTAGGAGGCCCTGAACGTTACAATTAACTATCATTTTTGAGTCGGATTCGAAAATCTAGACTCACCGGAGACGGACCATGTGGTGCCCGAGGCAGCGATATCCCCTTGGAGACAAGTCGGCTGGAGGCCGATGTATTGAATCTTGACGCAATTTGAGTGTCCATCGTCATTACAAGGCCCTGAACGATACAATTAACTTTCATTTTTGCGTCGGATTCGAAAATCTAGACTCACTGGAGAAGGACCACGAGGTGCCCGAGGCAGCAAGAGACCCTTGGAGACAAGTCGGCTGGAGGCCGATGTATTGAATCTCGAAGCAATTTGAGTGTTCCATCGTCATTAGGAGGCCCTAAACGTTACAATTCACTATCATTTTTGCGTCGGATTCGAAAATCTAGACTCACAGGAGAAGGACCATGTGGTGCCCGAGGCAGCAATAGAAACTTGGAGACAAGTCGGCTGCAGGCCGATGTATTGAATCTAGACGCAATTTGAGTGTTCCATCGTCATTACAAGGCCCTGAACGTTACAATCAACTATCGTTTTTGCGTCGGATTCGAAAATTTAGACTCACAGGAGAAAGACCATGAGGTGCCTGAGGCAGCAACAGACCCTTGGAGACAAGTCGGCTGGAGGCCGATGTATTGAATCTCGACGCAATTTGAGTGTTCCATCGGCATTAGGAGGCCCTGAACGTTACAATTAACTATCATTTTTGCGTCGGATTCGAAAATCTAGACTCACCGGAGACGGACCATGTGGTGCCCGAGGCAGCGATATCCCCTTGGAGACAAGTCGGCTGGAGGCCGATGTATTGAATCTCGACGCAATTTGAGAGTTCCATCGTCATTAGGAGGCCCTGAACGTTACAATTAACAATCATTTTTGAGTCGGATTTGAAAATCTAGACTCACAGGAGAACGACCATAAGGTGCCCGAGGAAGCAATAGACCCTTGGAGACAAGTCGGCTGGAGGCCGATGTATTGAATCTCGACGCAATCTGTGAGTTCCATCGTCATTAGGAGGCACTAAACGTTACAATTAACTATCATTTTTGCGTCGAAATCGATAATCTAGACATACAAGAGAATGACCATAAGGTGCCCGACGCAGCAACAGACCCTTGGAGACAAGTCGGCTGGAGGCCGATGTATTGGATCTCGACGCAATTTGAGTGTTCCATCGGCATTAGGAGGCCCTGAACGTTACAATTTACTATCATTTTTGCGTCGGATTCGAAAATCTAGACTCACAGGAGAACAACCATAAGGTGCCCGAGGCAGCAACAAACCCTTGGAGACAAGTCGGCTGGAGGCCAATGTATTGAATCTCGACGCAATTTGAGTGTTCCATCGTCATTAGGAGGCCCTAAACGTTACAATTCACTATCATTTTTGCGTCGGATTCGAAAATCTAGACTCACAGGAGAAGGACCATGTGGTGCCCGAGGCAGCAATAGACCATTGGAGACAAGTCGGCTGCAGGCCGATGTATTGAATCTTGACGCAATTTGAGTGTTCCATCGTCATTACAAGGCCCTGATCGTTACAATTAACTATCATTTTTGCGTCGGATTCGAAAATCTAGACTCACAGGAGAACGACCATAAGGTGCCCGAGGCAGCAATAGACCCTTGGAGACAAGTCGGCTTTAGGCCGATGTATTGAATCTCGACGCAATTTGTGTTTTCCATCGGCATTAGGAGGCCCTGAACGTTACAATTAACTATCATTTTTGCGTCGGATTCGAAAATCTAGACCTACCGGAGACGGACCAAGTGGTGCCCGAGGCAGCGATATCCCCTTGGAGACAAGTCGGCTGGAGGCCGATGTATTGAATCTCGACGCAATTTGAGAGTTCCATCGGCATTACGAGGCCCTCAACGTTTCAATTAACTATCATATTTGCGTCGGATTCGAAAATCTAGACTTACAAGAGAACGACCATAAGGTGCCCGAGGCAGCATTAGACCCTTGGAGACAAGTCGGCTGGAGGCCGATGTATTGAATCTCGACGCAATTTGAGTGCCCATCGTCATTACAAGGCCCTGAACGTTACAATTAACTTTCATTTTTGCGTCGGATTCGAAAATCTAGACTCACTGGAGAAGGACCACGAGGTGCCCGAGGCAGCAAGAGACCCTTGGAGACAAGTCGGCTGGAGGCCGATGTATTGAATCTCGACGCAATTTGTGTTTTCCATCGGCATTAGGAGGCCCTGAACGTTACAATTAACTATCATTTTTGCGTCGGATTCGAAAATCTAGACTCACAGGAGAACGACCACGTGGTGCCCGAGGCAGCAACAGACCCTTTTAGACAAGTCGGCTGGAGGCCGATGTTTTGAATCTCGACGCAATTTGAGTCTTCCATCGGCATTAGGAGGCCCTGAACGTTCCAATTAACTATCATTTTTGCGTCGGATTCGAAAATCTAGACTCACCGGAGACGGACCATGTGGTGCCCGAGGCAGCAATATCCCCTTGGAGACAAGTCGGCTGGAGGCCGATGTATTGGATCTCGACGCAATTTGAGTGTTCCATCGGCATTAGGAGGCCCTGAACGTTACAATTAACTATCATTTTTGCGTCGGATTCGAAAATCTAGACTCACAGGAAAACGACCATAAGGTGCCCGAGGCAGCAACAGACCCTTGGAGACAAGTCGGCTGGAGGCCGATGTATTGAATCTCGACGCAATTTGAGTGTTCCATCGTCATTAGGAGGCCCTAAACGTTACAATTCACTATCATTTTTGCGTCGGATTCGAAAATCTAGACTCACAGGAGAAGGACCATGTGGTGCCCGAGGCAGCAACAGACCCTTGGAGACAAGTCGGCTGCAGGCCGATGTATTGAATCTCGACGCAATTTGAGTGTTCCATCGTCATTACAAGGCCCTGAACGTTACATTTAACTATCATTTTTGCGTCGGATTCGAAAATTTAGACTCACAGGAGAAAGACCATGAGGTGCCTGAGGCAGCAACAGACCCTTGGAGACAACTCGGCTGGAGGCCGATGTATTGAATCTCGACGCAATTTGAGTGTTCCATCGTCATTACAAGGCCCTGAACGTTACATTTAACTATCATTTTTGCGTCGGATTCGAAAATTTAGAATCACAGGAGAAAGATCATGATGTGCCTGAGGCAGCAACAGACCCTTGGAGACAAGTCGGCTGGAGGCCGATGTATTGAATCTCGACGCAATGTGAGTGTTCCATCGTCATTAGGAGGCCCTAAACGTTACAATTCACTATCATTTTTGCGTCGGATTCGAAAATCTAGACTCGCAGGAGAAGGACCATGTGGTGCCCGAGGCAGCAATAGACCCTTGGAGACAAGTCGGCTGGAGGCCGATGTATTGAATCTCGATGCAATTTGAGTGTTCCATCGTCATTACAAGGCCCTAAACGTTACAATTCACTATCATTTTTGCGTCGGATTCGAAAATCTAGACTCGCAGGAGAACGACCATAAGGTGCCCGAGGCAGCAATAGACCCTTGGAGACAAGCCGGCTGGAGGCCGATGTATTGAATCTCGACGCAATTTGAGTGTTCCATCGGCATTAGGAGGCCCTGAACGTTACAATTAACTATCATTTTTGCGTCGGATTCGAAAATCTAGACTAACCGGAGACGGACCATGTGGTGCCCGAGGCAGCGATATCCCCTTGGAGACAAGTCGGCTGGAGGCCGATGTATTGAATCTTGACGCAATTTGAGTGTCCATCGTCATTACAAGGCCCTGAACGATACAATTAACTTTCATTTTTGCGTCGGATTCGAAAATCTAGACTCACTGGAGAAGGACCACGAGGTGCCCGAGGCAGCAAGAGACCCTTGGAGACAAGTCGGCTGGAGGCCGATGTATTGAATCTCGACGCAATTTGAGTGTTCCATCGTCATTAGGAGGCCCTAAACGTTACAATTCACTATCATTTTTGCGTCGGATTCGAAAATCTAGACTCACAGGAGAAGGACCATGTGGTGCCCGAGGCAGCAATAGAAACTTGGAGACAAGTCGGCTGCAGGCCGATGTATTGAATCTAGACGCAATTTGAGTGTTCCATCGTCATTACAAGGCCCTGAACGTTACAATCAACTATCGTTTTTGCGTCGGATTCGAAAATTTAGACTCACAGGAGAAAGACCATGAGATGCCTGAGGCAGCAACAGACCCTTGGAGACAAGTCGGCTGGAGGCCGATGTATTGAATCTCGACGCAATTTGAGTGTTCCATCGGCATTAGGAGGCCCTGAACGTTACAATTAACTATCATTTTTGCGTCGGATTCGAAAATCTAGACTCACCGGAGACGGACCATGTGGTGCCCGAGGCAGCGATATCCCCTTGGAGACAAGTCGGCTGGAGGCCGATGTATTGAATCTCGACGCAATTTGAGAGTTCCATCGTCATTAGGAGGCCCTGAACGTTACAATTAACAATCATTTTTGAGTCGGATTTGAAAATCTAGACTCACAGGAGAACGACCATAAGGTGCCCGAGGAAGCAATAGACCCTTGGAGACAAGTCGGCTGGAGACCGATGTATTGAATCTCGACGCAATCTGTGAGTTCCATCGTCATTAGGAGGCACTAAACGTTACAATTAACTATCATTTTTGCGTCGAAATCGATAATCTAGACATACAAGAGAATGACCATAAGGTGCCCGACGCAGCAACAGACCCTTGGAGACAAGTCGGCTGGAGGCCGATGTATTGGATCTCGACGCAATTTGAGTGTTCCATCGGCATTAGGAGGCCCTGAACGTTACAATTTACTATCATTTTTGCGTCGGATTCGAAAATCTAGACTCACAGGAGAACGACCATAAGGTGCCCGAGGCAGCAACAAACCCTTGGAGACAAGTCGGCTGGAGGCCGATGTATTGAATCTCGACGCAATTTGAGTGTTCCATCGTCATTAGGAGGCCCTAAACGTTACAATTCACTATCATTTTTGCGTCGGATTCGAAAATCTAGACTCACAGGAGAAGGACCATGTGGTGCCCGAGGCAGCAATAGACCATTGGAGACAAGTCGGCTGCAGGCCGATGTATTGAATCTTGACGCAATTTGAGTGTTCCATCGTCATTACAAGGCCCTGATCGTTACAATTAACTATCATTTTTGCGTCGGATTCGAAAATCTAGACTCACAGGAGAACGACCATAAGGTGCCCGAGGCAGCAATAGACCCTTGGAGACAAGTCGGCTGGAGGCCGATGTATTGAATCTCGACGCAATTTGTGTTTTCATTCGGCATTAGGAGGCCCTGAACGTTACAATTAACTATCATTTTTGCGTCGGATTCGAAAATCTAGACCTACCGGAGACGGACCAAGTGGTGCCCGAGGCAGCGATATCCCCTTGGAGACAAGTCGGCTGGAGGCCGATGTATTGAATCTCGACGCAATTTGAGTGTTCCATCGTCATTAGGAGGCCCTAAACGTTACAATTAACTATCATTTTTGCGTCGGATTCGATAATCTAGACTTACAAGAGAACGACCATAAGGTGCCCGAGGCAGCAACAGACCCTTGGAGACAAGTCGGCTGGAGGCCGATGTATTGAATCTCGACGCAATTTGAGTGTTCCATCGGCATTAGGAGGCCATGAACGTTACAATTAACTATCATTTTTGCGTCGGATTCGAAAATCTAGACTCACAGGAGTACGACCATAAGGTGCCCGAGGCAGCAACAGACCCTTGGAGACAAGTCGGCTGGAGTCCGATGTATTGAATCTCGACGCAATTTGAGTGTTCCATCGTCATTAGGAGGCCCTAAACGTTACAATTCACTATCATTTTTGCGACGGATTCGAAAATCTAGACTCACAGGAGAAGGACCATGTGGTGCCCGAGGCAGCAATAGACCCTAGGAGACAAGTCGGCTGGAGGCCGATGTATTGAATCTCGACGCAATTTGAGTGTTCCATCGTCATTAGGAGGCCCTAAACGTTACAATTCACTATCATTTTTGCGTCGGATTCGAAAATCTAGACTCACAGGAGAAGGACCATGTGGTGCCCGAGGCAGCAACAGACCCTTGGAGACAAGTCGGCTGCAGGCCGATGTATTGAATCTCGACGCAATTTGAGTGTTCCATCGTCATTACAAGGCCCTGAACGTTACATTTAACTATCATTTTTGCGTCGGATTCGAAAATTTAGACTCACAGGAGAAAGACCATGAGGTGCCTGAGGCAGCAACAGACCCTTGGAGACAACTCGGCTGGAGGCCGATGTATTGAATCTCGACGCAATTTGAGTGTTCCATCGTCATTACAAGGCCCTGAACGTTACATTTAACTATCATTTTTGCGTCGGATTCGAAAATTTAGAATCACAGGAGAAAGATCATGATGTGCCTGAGGCAGCAACAGACCCTTGGAGACAAGTCGGCTGGAGGCCGATGTATTGAATCTCGACGCAATGTGAGTGTTCCATCGTCATTAGGAGGCCCTAAACGTTACAATTCACTATCATTTTTGCGCGGGTTCGAAAATCTAGACTCGCAGGAGAAGGACCATGTGGTGCCCGAGGCAGCAATAGACCCTTGGAGACAAGTCGGCTGGAGGCCGATGTATTGAATCTCGATGCAATTTGAGTGTTCCATCGTCATTACAAGGCCCTAAACGTTACAATTCACTATCATTTTTGCGTCGGATTCGAAAATCTAGACTCGCAGGAGAACGACCATAAGGTGCCCGAGGCAGCAATAGACCCTTGGAGACAAGCCGGCTGGAGGCCGATGTATTGAATCTCGACGCAATTTGAGTGTTCCATCGGCATTAGGAGGCCCTGAACGTTACAATTAACTATCATTTTTGAGTCGGATTCGAAAATCTAGACTCACCGGAGACGGACCATGTGGTGCCCGAGGCAGCGATATCCCCTTGGAGACAAGTCGGCTGGAGGCCGATGTATTGAATCTTGACGCAATTTGAGTGTCCATCGTCATTACAAGGCCCTGAACGATACAATTAACTTTCATTTTTGCGTCGGATTCGAAAATCTAGACTCACTGGAGAAGGACCATGAGGTGCCCGAGGCAGCAAGAGACCCTTGGAGACAAGTCGGCTGGAGGCCGATGTATTGAATCTCGACGCAATTTGAGTGTTCCATCGTCATTAGGAGGCCCTAAACGTTACAATTCACTATCATTTTTGCGTCGGATTCGAAAATCTAGAGTCACAGGAGAAGGACCATGTGGTGCCCGAGGCAGCAATAGAAACTTGGAGACAAGTCGGCTGCAGGCCGATGTATTGAATCTAGACGCAATTTGAGTGTTCCATCGTCATTACAAGGCCCTGAACGTTACAATCAACTATCGTTTTTGCGTCGGATTCGAAAATTTAGACTCACAGGAGAAAGACCATGAGGTGCCTGAGGCAGCAACAGACCCTTGGAGACAAGTCGGCTGGAGGCCGATGTATTGAATCTCGACGCAATTTGAGTGTTCCATCGGCATTAGGAGGCCCTGAACGTTACAATTAACTATCATTTTTGCGTCGGATTCGAAAATCTAGACTCACCGGAGACGGACCATGTGGTGCCCGAGGCAGCGATATCCCCTTGGAGACAAGTCGGCTGGAGGCCGATGTATTGAATCTCGACGCAATTTGAGAGTTCCATCGTCATTAGGAGGCCCTGAACGTTACAATTAACAATCATTTTTGAGTCGGATTTGAAAATCTAGACTCACAGGAGAACGACCATAAGGTGCCCGAGGAAGCAATAGACCCTTGGAGACAAGTCGGCTGGAGGCCGATGTATTGAATCTCGACGCAATCTGTGAGTTCCATCGTCATTAGGAGGCACTAAACGTTACAATTAACTATCACTTTTGCGTCGAAATCGATAATCTAGACATACAAGAGAATGACCATAAGGTGCCCGACGCAGCAACAGACCCTTGGAGACAAGTCGGCTGGAGGCCGATGTATTGGATCTCGACGCAATTTGAGTGTTCCATCGGCATTAGGAGGCCCTGAACGTTACAATTTACTATCATTTTTGCGTCGGATTCGAAAATCTAGACTCACAGGAGAACGACCATAAGGTGCCCGAGGCAGCAACAAACCCTTGGAGACAAGTCGGCTGGAGGCCGATGTATTGAATCTCGACGCAATTTGAGTGTTCCATCGTCATTAGGAGGCCCTAAACGTTACAATTCACTATCATTTTTGCGTCGGATTCGAAAATCTAGACTCACAGGAGAAGGACCATGTGGTGCCCGAGGCAGCAATAGACCATTGGAGACAAGTCGGCTGCAGGCCGATGTATTGAATCTTGACGCAATTTGAGTGTTCCATCGTCATTACAAGGCCCTGATCGTTACAATTAACTATCATTTTTGCGTCGGATTCGAAAATCTAGACTCACAGGAGAACGACCATAAGGTGCCCGAGGCAGCAATAGACCCTTGGAGACAAGTCGGCTGGAGGCCGATGTATTGAATCTCGACGCAATTTGTGTTTTCCATCGGCATTAGGAGGCCCTGAACGTTACAATTAACTATCATTTTTGCGTCGGATTCGAAAATCTAGACCTACCGGAGACGGACCAAGTGGTGCCCGAGGCAGCGATATCCCCTTGGAGACAAGTCGGCTGGAGGCCGATGTATTGAATCTCGACGCAATTTGAGAGTTCCATCGGCATTACGAGGCCCTCAACGTTTCAATTAACTATCATATTTGCGTCGGATTCGAAAATCTAGACTTACAAGAGAACGACCATAAGGTGCCCGAGGCAGCATTAGACCCTTGGAGACAAGTCGGCTGGAGGCCGATGTATTGAATCTCGACGCAATTTGAGTGCCCATCGTCATTACAAGGCCCTGAACGTTACAATTAACTTTCATTTTTGCGTCGGATTCGAAAATCTAGACTCACTGGAGAAGGACCACGAGGTGCCCGAGGCAGCAAGAGACCCTTGGAGACAAGTCGGCTGGAGGCCGATGTATTGAATCTCGACGCAATTTGTGTTTTCCATCGGCATTAGGAGGCCCTGAACGTTACAATTAACTATCATTTTTGCGTCGGATTCGAAAATCTAGACTCACAGGAGAACGACCATGAGGTGCCTGAGACTGCAATATCCTCTTGGATACAAGTCGACTGGAGGTCGATGTATTGAATCTCGACGCAATTTGAGTCTTCTATCGTCATTAGGAGGCGCCGAACGTTACAATTCACTATCATTTTTGCGTCGGATTCGATAATCTAAACTCACAGGAGAACGACCTTAAGGTGCCGAGGCAGCAACAGACCCTTGGAGACAAGTCGGCTGGAGGCCGATGTATTGAACCTCGACGCAATTTGAGTGTTCCATCGTCATTAGGAGGCCCTGAACGTTACAATTAACTATCATTTTTGCGTCGGATTCGATAATCTAGACTCACAGGAGAAGGACCATGTGGTGCCCGAGGCAGCAATAGACCCTTGGAGACAAGTCGGCTGCAGGCCGATGTATTGAATCTTGACGCAATTTGAGTGTCCATCGTCATTACAAGGCCCTGAACGTTACAATTAACTTTCATTTTTGCGTCGGATTCGAAAATCTAGATCACAGGAGAACGACCATAAGGTGCCCGAGGCAGCAATAGACCCTTGGAGACAAGCCGGCTGGAGGCCGATGTATTGAATCTCGACGCAATTTGAGTGTTCCATCGGCATTAGGAGGCCCTGAACGTTACAATTAACTATCATTTTTGCGTCGGATTCGAAAATCTAGAATCACCGGAGACGGACCATGTGGTGCCCGAGGCAGCGATATCCCCTTGGAGACAAGTCGGCTGGAGGCCGATATATTGAATCTTGACGCAATTTGAGTGCCCATCGTCATTACAAGGCCCTGAACGTTACAATTAACTTTCATTTTTGCGTCGGATTCGAAAATCTAGACTCACTGGAGAAGGACCACGAGGTGCCCGAGGCAGCAAGAGACCCTTGGAGACAAGTCGGCTGGAGGCCGATGTATTGAATCTCGACGCAATTTGAGTGTTCCATCGTCATTAGGAGGCCCTAAACGTTACAATTAACTATCATTTTTGCGTCGGATTCGATAATCTAGACTCACAGGAGAAGGACCATGTGGTGCCCGAGGCAGCAATAGACCCTTGGAGACAAGTCGGCTGCAGGCCGATGTATTGAATCTTGACGCAATTTGAGTGTCCATCGTCATTACAAGGCCCTGAACGTTACAATTAACTTTCATTTTTGCGTCGGATTCGAAAATCTAGACTCACAGGAGAACGACCATAAGGTGCCCGAGGCAGCAATAGACCCTTGGAGACAAGCCGGCTGGAGGCCGATGTATTGAATCTCGACGCAATTTGAGTGTTCCATCGGCATTAGGAGGCCCTGAACGTTACAATTAACTATCATTTTTGCGTCGGATTCGAAAATCTAGAATCACCGGAGACGGACCAAGTGGTGCCCGAGGCAGCGATATCCCCTTGGAGACAAGTCGGCTGGAGGCCGATGTATTGAATCTTGACGCAATTTGAGTGTCCATCGTCATTACAAGGCCCTGAACGTTACAATTAACTTTCATTTTTGCGTCGGATTCGAAAATCTAGACTCACTGGGGAAGGACCACGACATGCCCGAGGCAGCAAGAGACCCTTGGAGACAAGTCGGCTGGAGGCCGATGTATTGAATCTCGACGCAATTTGAGTGTTCCATCGTCATTAGGAGGCCCTAAACGTTACAATTCACTATCATTTTTGCGTCGGATTCGAAAATCTAGACTCACAGGAGAAGGACCATGTGGTGCCCGAGGCAGCAATAGAAACTTGGAGACAAGTCGGCTGCAGGCCGATGTATTGAATCTAGACGCAATTTGAGTGTTCCATCGTCATTACAAGGCCCTGAACGTTACAATTAACTATCGTTTTTGCGTCGGATTCGAAAATTTAGACTCACACGAGAAAGACCATGAGGTGCCTGAGGCAGCAACAGACCCTTGGAGACAAGTCGGCTGGAGGCCGATGTATTGAATCTCGACGCAATTTGAGTGTTCCATCGGCATTAGGAGGCCCTGAACGTTACAATTAACTATCATTTTTGAGTCGGATTCGAAAATCTAGACTCACCGGAGACGGACCATGTGGTGCCCGAGGCAGCGATATCCCCTTGGAGACAAGTCGGCTGGGGGCCGATGTATTGAATCTCGACGCAATTTGAGAGTTCCATCGACATTAGGAGGCCCTGAACGTTACAATTCACTATCATTTTTGCGTCGGATTCGAAAATCTAGACTCAGAGGAAAAGGACCATGTGGTGCCCGAGGCAGCAACAGACCCTTTTAGACAAGTCAGCTGGAGGCCGATGTATTGAATCTCGACGCAATTTGAGTGTTCCATCGGCATTAGGAGGCCCTGAACGTTACAATTAACTATCATTTTTGCGTCGGATTCGAAAATCTAGACTCACCGGAGACGGACCATGTGGTGCCCGAGGCAGCGATATCCCCTTGGAGACAAGTCGGCTGGAGGCCGATGTATTGGATCTCGACGCAATTTGAGTGTTCCATCTACATTAGGAGGCCCTGAACGTTACAATTAACTATCATTTTTGCGTCGGATTCGATAATCTAAACTCACAGGAGAACGACCATAAGGTGCCGAGGCAGCAACAGACCCTTGAAGACAAGTCGGCTGGAGGCCGATGTATTGAATCTCGACGCAATTTGAGTGTTCCATCGTCATTAGGAGGCCCTGAACGTTACAATTAACTATCATTTTTGCGTCGGATTCGAAAATCTAGACTCACAGGAGAACGACCATAAGGTGCCCGAGGCAGCAATAGACCTTTGGAGACAAGTCGGCTGGAGGACGATGTATTGAATCTCAACGCAATTTGAGTTTTCCATCGGCATTAGGAGGCCCTGAACGTTACAATTAACTATCATTTTTGCGTCGGATTCGAAAATCTAGACTCACCGGAGACGGACCATGTGGTGCCCGAGGCAGCGATATCCCCTTGGAGACAAGTCGGCTGGAGGCCGATGTATTGAATCTCGACGCAATTTGAGAGTTCCATCGTCATTAGGAGGCCCTGAACGTTACAATTCACTATCATTTTGGCGTCGGATTCGAAAATCTAGACTCACAGGAGAAGGACCACGTGGTGCCCGAGGCAGCAACAGACCCTTTTAGACAAGTCGGCTGGAGGCCGATGTTTTGAATCTCGACGCAATTTGAGTCTTCCATCGGCATTAGGAGGCCCTGAACGTTCCAGTTAACTATCATTTTTGCGTCGGATTCGAAAATCTAGACTCACCGGAGACGGACCATGTGGTGCCCGAGGCAGCAATATCCCCTTGGAGACAAGTCGGCTGGAGGCCGATGTATTGGATCTCGACGCAATTTGAGTGTTCCATCGGCATTAGGAGGCCCTGAACGTTACAATTAACTATCATTTTTGCGTCGGATTCGAAAATCTAGACTCACAGGAAAACGACCATAAGGTGCCCGAGGCAGCAACAGACCCTTGGAGACAAGTCGGCTGGAGGCCGATGTATTGAATCTCGACGCAATTTGAGTGTTCCATCGTCATTAGGAGGCCCTAAACGTTACAATTCACTATCATTTTTGCGTCGGATTCGAAAATCTAGACTCACAGGAAAAGGACCATGTGGTGCCCGAGGCAGCAACAGACCCTTGGAGACAAGTCGGCTGCAGGCCGATGTATTGAATCTCGACGCAATTTGAGTGTTCCATCGTCATTACAAGGCCCTAAACGTTACATTTAACTATCATTTTTGCGTCGGATTCGAAAATTTAGACTCACAGGAGAAAGACCATGAGGTGCCTGAGGCAGCAACAGACCCTTGGAGACAACTCGGCTGGAGGCCGATGTATTGAATCTCGACGCAATTTGAGTGTTCCATCGTCATTACAAGGCCCTGAACGTTACATTTAACTATCATTTTTGCGTCGGATTCGAAAATTTAGACTCACAGGAGAAAGATCATGATGTGCCTGAGGCAGCAACAGACCCTTGGAGACAAGTCGGCTGGGGGCCGATGTATTGAATCTCGACGCAATGTGAGTGTTCCATCGTCATTAGGAGAACCTAAACGTTACAATTCACTATCATTTTTGCGTCGGATTCGAAAATCTAGACTCGCAGGAGAAGGACCATGTGGTGCCCGAGGCAGCAATAGACCCTTGGAGACAAGTCGGCTGGAGGCCGATGTATTGAATCTCGATGCAATTTGAGTGTTCCATCGTCATTACAAGGCCCTGAACGTTACATTTAACTATCATTTTTGCGTAGGATTCGAAAATTTAGACTCACAGGAGAACGACCATAAGGTGCCCGATTCAGCAATAGACCCTTGGAGACAAGCCGGCTGGAGGCCGATGTATTGAATCTCGACGGAATTTGAGTGTTCCATCGGCATTAGGAGACCCTGAACGTTACAATTAACTATCATTTTTGCGTCGGATTCGATAATCTAAACTCACAGGAGAACGACCATAAGGTGCCGAGGCAGCAACAGACCCTTGGAGACAAGTCGGCTGGAGGCCGATGTATTGAATCTCGACGCAATTTGAGTGTTCCATCGTCATTAGGAGGCCCTGAACGTTACAATTAACTATCATTTTTGCGTCGGATTCGAAAATCTAGACTCACAGGAGAACGACCATAAGGTGCCCGAGGCAGCAATAGACCCTTGGAGACAAGTCGGCTGGAGGACGATGTATTGAATCTCGACGCAATTTGAGTTTTCCATCGGCATTAGGAGGCCCTGAACGTTACAATTAACTATCATTTTTGCGTCGGATTCGAAAATCTAGACTCACCGGAGACGGACCATGTGGTGCCCGAGGCAGCGATATCCCCTTGGAGACAAGTCGGCTGGAGGCCGATGTATTGAATCTCGACGCAATTTGAGAGTTCCATCGTCATTAGGAGGCCCTGAACGTTACAATTCACTATCATTTTGGCGTCGGATTCGAAAATCTAGACTCACAGGAGAAGGACCACGTGGTGCCCGAGGCAGCAACAGACCCTTTTAGACAAGTCGGCTGGAGGCCGATGTTTTGAATCTCGACGCAATTTGAGTCTTCCATCGGCATTAGGAGGCCCTGAACGTTCCAATTAACTATCATTTTTGCGTCGGATTCGAAAATCTAGACTCACCGGAGACGGACCATGTGGTGCCCGAGGCAGCAATATCCCCTTGGAGACAAGTCGGCTGGAGGCCGATGTATTGGATCTCGACGCAATTTGAGTGTTCCATCGGCATTAGGAGGCCCTGAACGTTACAATTAACTATCATTTTTGCGTCGGATTCGACAATCTAGACTCACAGGAAAACGACCATAAGGTGCCCGAGGCAGCAACAGACCCTTGGAGACAAGTCGGCTGGAGGCCGATGTATTGAATCTCGACGCAATTTGAGTGTTCCATCGTCATTAGGAGGCCCTAAACGTTACAATTCACTATCATTTTTGCGTCGGATTCGAAAATCTAGACTCACAGGAGAAGGACCATGTGGTGCCCGAGGCAGCAACAGACCCTTGGAGACAAGTCGGCTGCAGGCCGATGTATTGAATCTCGACGCAATTTGAGTGATCCATCGTCATTACAAGGCCCTGAACGTTACATTTAACTATCATTTTTGCGTCGGATTCGAAAATTTAGACTCACAGGAGAAAGACCATGAGGTGCCTGAGGCAGCAACAGACCCTTGGAGACAACTCGGCTGGAGGCCGATGTATTGAATCTCGACGCAATTTGAGTGTTCCATCGTCATTACAAGGCCCTGAACGTTACATTTAACTATCATTTTTGCGTCGGATTCGAAAATTTAGAATCACAGGAGAAAGATCATGATGTGCCTGAGGCAGCAACAGACCCTTGGAGACAAGTCGGCTGGAGGCCGATGTATTGAATCTCGACGCAATGTGAGTGTTCCATCGTCATTAGGAGGCCCTAAACGTTACAATTCACTATCATTTTTGCGTCGGATTCGAAAATCTAGACTCGCAGGAGAAGGACCATGTGGTGCCCGAGGCAGCAATAGACCCTTGGAGACAAGTCGGCTGGAGGCCGATGTATTGAATCTCGATGCAATTTGAGTGTTCCATCGTCATTACAAGGCCCTAAACGTTACAATTCACTATCATTTTTGCGTCGGATTCGAAAATCTAGACTCGCAGGAGAACGACCATAAGGTGCCCGAGGCAGCAATAGACCCTTGGAGACAAGCCGGCTGGAGGCCGATGTATTGAATCTCGACGCAATTTGAGTGTTCCATCGGCATTAGGAGGCCCTGAACGTTACAATTAACTATCATTTTTGCGTCGGATTCGAAAATCTAGACTAACCGGAGACGGACCATGTGGTGCCCGAGGCAGCGATATCCCCTTGGAGACAAGTCGGCTGGAGGCCGATGTATTGAATCTTGACGCAATTTGAGTGTCCATCGTCATTACAAGGCCCTGAACGATACAATTAACTTTCATTTTTGCGTCGGATTCGAAAATCTAGACTCACTGGAGAAGGACCACGAGGTGCCCGAGGCAGCAAGAGACCCTTGGAGACAAGTCGGCTGGAGGCCGATGTATTGAATCTCGACGCAATTTGAGTGTTCCATCGTCATTAGGAGGCCCTAAACGTTACAATTCACTATCATTTTTGCGTCGGATTCGAAAATCTAGACTCACAGGAGAAGGACCATGTGGTGCCCGAGGCAGCAATAGAAACTTGGAGACAAGTCGGCTGCAGGCCGATGTATTGAATCTAGACGCAATTTGAGTGTTCCATCGTCATTACAAGGCCCTGAACGTTACAATCAACTATCGTTTTTGCGTCGGATTCGAAAATTTAGACTCACAGGAGAAAGACCATGAGATGCCTGAGGCAGCAACAGACCCTTGGAGACAAGTCGGCTGGAGGCCGATGTATTGAATCTCGACGCAATTTGAGTGTTCCATCGGCATTAGGAGGCCCTGAACGTTACAATTAACTATCATTTTTGCGTCGGATTCGAAAATCTAGACTCACCGGAGACGGACCATGTGGTGCCCGAGGCAGCGATATCCCCTTGGAGACAACTCGGCTGGAGGCCGATGTATTGAATCTCGACGCAATTTGAGTGTTCCATCGTCATTACAAGGCCCTGAACGTTACATTTAACTATCATTTTTGCGTCGGATTCGAAAATTTAGAATCACAGGAGAAAGATCATGATGTGCCTGAGGCAGCAACAGACCCTTGGAGACAAGTCGGCTGGAGGCCGATGTATTGAATCTCGACGCAATGTGAGTGTTCCATCGTCATTAGGAGGCCCTAAACGTTACAATTCACTATCATTTTTGCGTCGGATTCGAAAATCTAGACTCGCAGGAGAAGGACCATGTGGTGCCCGAGGCAGCAATAGACCCTTGGAGACAAGTCGGCTGGAGGCCGATGTATTGAATCTCGATGCAATTTGAGTGTTCCATCGTCATTACAAGGCCCTAAACGTTACAATTCACTATCATTTTTGCGTCGGATTCGAAAATCTAGACTCGCAGGAGAACGACCATAAGGTGCCCGAGGCAGCAATAGACCCTTGGAGACAAGCCGGCTGGAGGCCGATGTATTGAATCTCGACGCAATTTGAGTGTTCCATCGGCATTAGGAGGCCCTGAACGTTACAATTAACTATCATTTTTGAGTCGGATTCGAAAATCTAGACTCACCGGAGACGGACCATGTGGTGCCCGAGGCAGCGATATCCCCTTGGAGACAAGTCGGCTGGAGGCCGATGTATTGAATCTTGACGCAATTTGAGTGTCCATCGTCATTACAAGGCCCTGAACGATACAATTAACTTTCATTTTTGCGTCGGATTCGAAAATCTAGACTCACTGGAGAAGGACCACGAGGTGCCCGAGGCAGCAAGAGACCCTTGGAGACAAGTCGGCTGGAGGCCGATGTATTGAATCTCGACGCAATTTGAGTGTTCCATCGTCATTAGGAGGCCCTAAACGTTACAATTCACTATCATTTTTGCGTCGGATTCGAAAATCTAGACTCACAGGAGAAGGACCATGTGGTGCCCGAGGCAGCAATAGAAACTTGGAGACAAGTCGGCTGCAGGCCGATGTATTGAATCTAGACGCCATTTGAGTGTTCCATCGTCATTACAAGGCCCTGAACGTTACAATCAACTATCGTTTTTGCGTCGGATTCGAAAATTTAGACTCACAGGAGAAAGACCATGAGGTGCCTGAGGCAGCAACAGACCCTTGGAGACAAGTCGGCTGGAGGCCGATGTATTGAATCTCGACGCAATTTGAGTGTTCCATCGGCATTAGGAGGCCCTGAACGTTACAATTAACTATCATTTTTGCGTCGGATTCGAAAATCTAGACTCACCGGAGACGGACCATGTGGTGCCCGAGGCAGCGATATCCCCTTGGAGACAAGTCGGCTGGAGGCCGATGTATTGAATCTCGACGCAATTTGAGAGTTCCATCGTCATTAGGAGGCCCTGAACGTTACAATTAACAATCATTTTTGAGTCGGATTTGAAAATCTAGACTCACAGGAGAACGACCATAAGGTGCCCGAGGAAGCAATAGACCCTTGGAGACAAGTCGGCTGGAGGCCGATGTATTGAATCTCGACGCAATCTGTGAGTTCCATCGTCATTAGGAGGCACTAAACGTTACAATTAACTATCATTTTTGCGTCGAAATCGATAATCTAGACATACAAGAGAATGACCATAAGGTGCCCGACGCAGCAACAGACCCTTGGAGACAACTCGGCTGGAGGCCGATGTATTGGATCTCGACGCAATTTGAGTGTTCCATCGGCATTAGGAGGCCCTGAACGTTACAATTTACTATCATTTTTGCGTCGGATTCGAAAATCTAGACTCACAGGAGAACGACCATAAGGTGCCCGAGGCAGCAACAAACCCTTGGAGACAAGTCGGCTGGAGGCCGATGTATTGAATCTCGCCGCAATTTGAGTGTTCCATCGTCATTAGGAGGCCCTAAACGTTACAATTCACTATCATTTTTGCGTCGGATTCGAAAATCTAGACTCACAGGAGAAGGACCATGTGGTGCCCGAGGCAGCAATAGACCATTGGAGACAAGTCGGCTGCAGGCCGATGTATTGAATCTTGACGCAATTTGAGTGTTCCATCGTCATTACAAGGCCCTGATCGTTACAATTAACTATCATTTTTGCGTCGGATTCGAAAATCTAGACTCACAGGAGAACGACCATAAGGTGCCCGAGGCAGCAATAGACCCTTGGAGACAAGTCGGCTGGAGGCCGATGTATTGAATCTCGACGCAATTTGTGTTTTCCATCGGCATTAGGAGGCCCTGAACGTTACAATTAACTATCATTTTTGCGTCGGATTCGAAAATCTAGACCTACCGGAGACGGACCAAGTGGTGCCCGAGGCAGCGATATCCCCTTGGAGACAAGTCGGCTGGAGGCCGATGTATTGAATCTCGACGCAATTTGAGAGTTCCATCGGCATTACGAGGCCCTCAACGTTTCAATTAATTATCATATTTGCGTCGGATTCGAAAATCTAGACTTACAAGAGAACGACCATAAGGTGCCCGAGGCAGCATTAGACCCTTGGAGACAAGTCGGCTGGAGGCCGATGTATTGAATCTCGACGCAATTTGAGTGTTCCATCGTCATTAGGAGGCCCTAAACGTTACAATTAACTATCATTTTTGCGTCGGATTCGATAATCTAGACTTACAAGAGAACGACCATAAGGTGCCCGAGGCAGCAACAGACCCTTGGAGACAAGTCGGCTGGAGGCCGATGTATTGAATCTCGACGCAATTTGAGTGTTCCATCGGCATTAGGAGGCCATGAACGTTACAATTAACTATCATTTTTGCGTCGGATTCGAAAATCTAGACTCACAGGAGTACGACCATAAGGTGCCCGAGGCAGCAACAGACCCTTGGAGACAAGTCGGCTGGAGTCCGATGTATTGAATCTCGACGCAATTTGAGTGTTCCATCGTCATTAGGAGGCCCTAAACGTTACAATTCACTATCATTTTTGCGACGGATTCGAAAATCTAGACTCACAGGAGAAGGACCATGTGGTGCCCGAGGCAGCAATAGACCCTAGGAGACAAGTCGGCTGGAGGCCGATGTATTGAATCTCGACGCAATTTGAGTGTTCCATCGGCATTAGGAGGCCCTGAACGTTACAATTAACTATCATTTTTGCGTCGGATTCGAAAATCTAGACTCACCGGAGACGGACCATGTGGTGCCCGAGGCAGCGATATCCCCTTGGAGACAAGTCGGCTGGAGGCCGATGTATTGAATCTCGACGCAATTTGAGAGTTCCATCGTCATTAGGAGGCCCTGAACGTTACAATTAACAATCATTTTTGCGTCGGATTTGAAAATCTAGACCCACAGGAGAACGACCATAAGGTGCCCGAGGAAGCAATAGACCCTTGTAGACAAGTCGGCTGGAGGACGATGTATTGAATCTCGACGCAATCTGAGAGTTCCATCGTCATTAGGAGGCCCTAAACGTTACAATTAACTATCATTTTTGCGTCGGAATCGATAATCTAGACATACAAGAGAATGACCATAAGGTGCCCGACGCAGCAACAGACCCTTGGAGACAAGTCGGCTGGAGGCCGATGTATTGGATCTCGACGCAATTTGAGTGTTTCGTCGGCATTAGGAGGCCCTGAACGTTACAATTTATTATCATTTTTGCGTCGGATTCGAAAATCTAGACTCACAGGAGAACGACCATAAGGTGCCCGAGGCAGCAACAGACCCTTGGAGACAAGTCGGCTGGAGGCCGATGTATTGAATCTCGACGCAATTTGAGTGTTCCATCGTCATTAGGAGGCCCTAAACGTTACAATTCACTATCATTTTTGCGTCGGATTGGAAAATCTAGACTCACAGGAGAAGGACCATGTGGTGCCCGAATCAGCAACAGACCCTTGGAGACAAGTCGGCTGCAGGCCGGTATTGAATCTCGACGCAATTTGAGTGTTCCATCGTCACTACAAGGCCCTGAACGTTACAATTAACTATCATTTTTGCGTCGGATTCGAAAATCTAGACTCACAGGAGAAGGACCATGAGGTGCCCGAGGCAGCAATAGACCCTTGGAGACAAGTCGGCTGGAGGCCGATGTATTGAATCTCGACGCAATTTGAGTGTTCCATCGTCATTAGGCGGCCCTGAACGTTACAATTAACAATCATTTTTGCGTCGGATTCGAAAATCTAGACTTACAAGAGAACGAACATAAGGTTCCCGAGGCAGCATTAGACCCTTGGAGACAAGTCGGCTGGAGGACGATGTATTGAATCTTGACGCAATTTGAGTGTCCATCGTCATTACAAGGCCCTGAACGTTACAATTAACTTTCATTTTTGCGTCGGATTCGAAAATCTAGACTCACAGGAGAACGACCATAAGGTGCCCGAGGCAGCAATAGACCCTTGGAGACAAGCCGGCTGGAGGCCGATGTATTGAATCTCGACGCAATGTGAGTGTTCCATCGGCATCAGGAGGCCCTGAACGTTACAATTAACTATCATTTTTGAGTCGGATTCGAAAATCTAGACTCACCGGAGACGGACCATGTGGTGCCCGAGGCAGCGATATCCCCTTGGAGACAAGTCGGCTGGGGGCCGATGTATTGAATCTCGACGCAATTTGAGAGTTCCATCGTCATTAGGAGGCCCTGAACGTTACAATTCACTATCATTTTTGCGTCGGATTCGAAAATCTAGACTCAGAGGAAAAGGACCATGTGGTGCCCGAGGCAGCAACAGACCCTTTTAGACAAGTCAGCTGGAGGCCGATGTATTGAATCTCGACGCAATTTGAGTGTTCCATCGGCATTAGGAGGCCCTGAACGTTACAATTAACTATCATTTTTGCGTCGGATTCGAAAATCTAGACTCACCGGAGACGGACCATGTGGTGCCCGAGGCAGCGATATCCCCTTGGAGACAAGTCGGCTGGAGGCCGATGTATTGGATCTCGACGCAATTTGAGTGTTCCATCGGCATTAGGAGGCTCTGAACGTTACAATTAACTATCATTTTTGCGTCAGATTCGATTATCTAAACTCACAGGAGAACGACCATAAGGTGCCGAGGCAGCAACAGACCCTTGGAGACAAGTCGGCTGGAGGCCGATGTATTGAATCTCGACGCAATTTGAGTGTTCCATCGTCATTAGGAGGCCCTGAACGTTACAATTAACTATCATTTTTGCGTCGGATTCGAAAATCTAGACTCACCGGAGACGGACCATGTGGTGCCCGAGGCAGCGATATCCCCTTGGAGACAAGTCGGCTGGAGGCCGATGTATTGAATCTCGACGCAATTTGAGAGTTCCATCGTCATTAGGAGGCCCTGAACGTTACAATTCACTATCATTTTGGCGTCGGATTCGAAAATCTAGACTCACAGGAGAAGGACCACGTGGTGCCCGAGGCAGCAACAGACCCTTTTAGACAAGTCGGCTGGAGGCCGATGTTTTGAATCTCGACGCAATTTGAGTCTTCCATCGGCTTTAGGAGGCCCTGAACGTTACAATTAACTATCATTTTTGCGTCGGATTCGAAAATCTAGACTCACCGGAGACGGACCATGTGGTGCCCGAGGCACAATATCCCCTTGGAGACAAGTCGGCTGGAGGCCGATGTATTGGATCTCGACGCAATTTGAGTGTTCCATCGGCATTAGGAGGCCCTGAACGTTACAATTAACTATCATTTTTGCGTCGGATTCGAAAATCTAGACTCACAGGAAAACGACCATAAGGTGCCCGAGGCAGCAACAGACCCTTGGAGACAAGTCGGCTGGAGGCCGATGTATTGAATCTCGACGCAATTTGAGTGTTCCATCGTCATTAGGAGGCCCTAAACGTTACAATTCACTATCATTTTTGCGTCGGATTCGAAAATCTAGACTCACAGGAGAAGGACCATGTGGTGCCCGAGGCAGCAACAGACCCTTGGAGACAAGTCGGCTGCAGGCCGATGTATTGAATCTCGACGCAATTTGAGTGTTCCATCGTCATTACAAGGCCCTGAACGTTACATTTAACTATCATTTTTGCGTCGGATTCGAAAATTTAGACTCACAGGAGAAAGACCATGAGGTGCCTGAGGCAGCAACAGACCCTTGGAGACAACTCGGCTGGAGGTCGATGTATTGAATCTCGACGCAATTTGAGTGTTCCATCGTCATTACAAGGCCCTGAACGTTACATTTAACTATCATTTTTGCGTCGGATTCGAAAATTTAGAATCACAGGAGAAAGATCATGATGTGCCTGAGGCAGCAACAGACCCTTGGAGACAAGTCGGCTGGAGGCCGATGTATTGAATCTCGACGCAATGTGAGTGTTCCATCGTCATTAGGAGGCCCTAAACGTTACAATTCACTATCATTTTTGCGTCGGATTCGAAAATCTAGACTCGCAGGAGAAGGACCATGTGGTGCCCGAGGCAGCAATAGACCCTTGGAGACAAGTCGGCTGGAGGCCGATGTATTGAATCTCGATGCAATTTGAGTGTTCCATCGTCATTACAAGGCCCTAAACGTTACAATTCACTATCATTTTTGCGTCGGATTCGAAAATCTAGACTCGCAGGAGAACGACCATAAGGTGCCCGAGGCAGCAATAGACCCTTGGAGACAAGCCGGCTGGAGGCCGATGTATTGAATCTCGACGCAATTTGAGTGTTCCATCGGCATTAGGAGGCCCTGAACGTTACAATTAACTATCATTTTTGCGTCGGATTCGAAAATCTAGACTCACCGGAGACGGACCATGTGGTGCCCGAGGCAGCGATATCCCCTTGGAGACAAGTCGGCTGGAGGCCGATGTATTGAATCTTGACGCAATTTGAGTGTCCATCGTCATTACAAGGCCCTGAACGATACAATTAACTTTCATTTTTGCGTCGGATTCGAAAATCTAGACTCACTGGAGAAGGACCACGAGGTGCCCGAGGCAGCAAGAGACCCTTGGAGACAAGTCGGCTGGAGGCCGATGTATTGAATCTCGACGCAATTTGAGTGTTCCATCGTCATTAGGAGGCCCTAAACGTTACAATTCACTATCATTTTTGCGTCGGATTCGAAAATCTAGACTCACAGGAGAAGGACCATGTGGTGCCCGAGGCAGCAATAGAAACTTGGAGACAAGTCGGCTGCAGGCCGATGTATTGAATCTAGACGCAATTTGAGTGTTCCATCGGCATTAGGAGGCCCCTGAACGTTACAATTAACTATCATTTTTGCGTCGGATTTCGAAAATCTAGACTCACCGGAGACGGACCATGTGGTGCCCGAGGCAGCGATTATCCCCTTGGAGACAAGTCGGCTGGAGGCCGATGTATTGAATCTCGACGCAATTTGAGAGTTCCATCGTCATTAGGAGGCCCCTGAACGTTACAATTAACAATCATTTTTGAGTCGGATTTGAAAATCTAGACTCACAGGAGAACGACCATAAGGTGCCCGAGGAAGCAATAGACCCTTGGAGACAAGTCGGCTGGAGGCCGATGTATTGGATCTCGACGCAATTTGAGTGTTCCATCGGCATTAGGAGGCCCTGAACGTTACAATTTACTATCATTTTTGCGTCGGATTCGAAAATCTAGACTCACAGGAGAACGACCATAAGGTGCCCGAGGCAGCAACAAACCCTTGGAGACAAGTCGGCTGGAGGCCGATGTATTGAATCTCGACGCAATTTGAGTGTTCCATCGTCATTAGGAGGCCCTAAACGTTACAATTCACTATCATTTTTGCGTCGGATTCGAAAATCTAGACTCACAGGAGAAGGACCATGTGGTGCCCGAGGCAGCAATAGACCATTGGAGACAAGTCGGCTGCAGGCCGATGTATTGAATCTTGACGCAATTTGAGTGTTCCATCGTCATTACAAGGCCCTGATCGTTACAATTAACTATCATTTTTGCGTCGGATTCGAAAATCTAGGCTCACAGGAGAACGACCATAAGGTGCCCGACGGGCAGCAATAGACCCTGGAGACAAGTCGGCTGGAGGCCGATGTATTGAATCTCGACGCAATTTGTGTTTTCCATCGGCATTAGGAGGCCCTGAACGTTACAATTAACTATCATTTTTGCGTCGGATTCGAAAATCTAGACCTACCGGAGACGGACCAAGTGGTGCCCGAGGCAGCGATATCCCCTTGGAGACAAGTCGGCTGGAGGCCGATGTATTGAATCTCGACGCAATTTGAGAGTTCCATCGGCATTACGAGGCCCTCAACGTTTCAATTAACTATCATATTTGCGTCGGATTCGAAAATCTAGACTTACAAGAGAACGACCATAAGGTGCCCGAGGCAGCATTAGACCCTTGGAGACAAGTCGGCTGGAGGCCGATGTATTGAATCTCGACGCAATTTGAGTGTTCCATCGTCATTAGGAGGCCCTAAACGTTACAATTAACTATCATTTTTGCGTCGGATTCGATAATCTAGACTTACAAGAGAACGACCATAAGGTGCCCGAGGCAGCAACAGACCCTTGGAGACAAGTCGGCTGGAGGCCGATGTATTGAATCTCGACGCAATTTGAGTGTTCCATCGGCATTAGGAGGCCATGAACGTTACAATTAACTATCATTTTCGCGTCGGATTCGAAAATCTAGACTCACAGGAGTACGACCATAAGGTGCCCGAGGCAGCAACAGACCCTTGGAGACAAGTCGGCTGGAGTCCGATGTATTGAATCTCGACGCAATTTGAGTGTTCCATCGTCATTAGGAGGCCCTAAACGTTACAATTCACTATCATTTTTGCGACGGATTCGAAAATCTAGACTCACAGGAGAAGGACCATGTGGTGCCCGAGGCAGCAATAGACCCTAGGAGACAAGTCGGCTGGAGGCCGATGTATTGAATCTCGACGCAATTTGAGTGTTCCATCGTCATTAGGAGGCCCTAAACGTTACAATTCACTATCATTTTTGCGTCGGATTCGAAAATCTAGACTCACAGGAGAAGGACCATGTGGTGCCCGAGGCAGCAACAGACCCTAGGAGACAAGTCGGCTGCAGGCCGATGTATTGAATATCGACGCAATTTGAGTGTTCCATCGTCATTACAAGGCCCTGAACGTTACATTTAACTATCATTTTTGCGTCGGATTCGAAAATCTAGACTCGCAGGAGAACGACCATAAGGTGCCCGAGGCAGCAATAGACCCTTGGAGACAAGCCGGCTGGAGGCCGATGTATTGAATCTCGACGCAATTTGAGTGTTCCATCGGCATTAGGAGGCCCTGAACGTTACAATTAACTATCATTTTTGAGTCGGATTCGAAAATCTAGACTCACCGGAGACGGACCATGTGGTGCCCGAGGCAGCGATATCCCCTTGGAGACAAGTCGGCTGGAGGCCGATGTATTGAATCTTGACGCAATTTGAGTGTCCATCGTCATTACAAGGCCCTGAACGATACAATTAACTTTCATTTTTGCGTCGGATTCGAAAATCTAGACTCACTGGAGAAGGACCACGAGGTGCCCGAGGCAGCAAGAGACCCTTGGAGACAAGTCGGCTGGAGGCCGATGTATTGAATCTCGACGCAATTTGAGTGTTCCATCGTCATTAGGAGGCCCTAAACGTTACAATTCACTATCATTTTTGCGTCGGATTCGAAAATCTAGACTCACAGGAGAAGGACCATGTGGTGCCCGAGGCAGCAATAGAAACTTGGAGACAAGTCGGCTGCAGGCCGATGTATTGAATCTAGACGCAATTTGAGTGTTCCATCGTCATTACAAGGCCCTGAACGTTACAATCAACTATCGTTTTTGCGTCGGATTCGAAAATTTAGACTCACAGGAGAAAGACCATGAGGTGCCTGAGGCAGCAACAGACCCTTGGAGACAAGTCGGCTGGAGGCCGATGTATTGAATCTCGACGCAATTTGAGTGTTCCATCGGCATTAGGAGGCCCTGAACGTTACAATTAACTATCATTTTTGCGTCCGATTCGAAAATCTAGACTCACCGGAGACGGACCATGTGGTGCCCGAGGCAGCGATATCCCCTTGGAGACAAGTCGGCTGGAGGCCGATGTATTGAATCTCGACGCAATTTGAGAGTTCCATCGTCATTAGGAGGCCCTGAACGTTACAATTAACAATCATTTTTGAGTCGGATTTGAAAATCTAGACTCACAGGAGAACGACCATAAGGTGCCCGAGGAAGCAATAGACCCTTGGAGACAAGTCGGCTGGAGGCCGATGTATTGAATCTCGACGCAATCTGTGAGTTCCATCGTCATTAGGAGGCACTAAACGTTACAATTAACTATCATTTTTGCGTCGAAATCGATAATCTAGACATACAAGAGAATGACCATAAGGTGCCCGACGCAGCAACAGACCCTTGGAGACAAGTCGGCTGGAGGCCGATGTATTGGATCTCGACGCAATTTGAGTGTTCCATCGGCATTAGGAGGCCCTGAACGTTACAATTTACTATCATTTTTGCGTCGGATTCGAAAATCTAGACTCACAGGAGAACGACCATAAGGTGCCCGAGGCAGCAACAAACCCTTGGAGACAAGTCGGCTGGAGGCCGATGTATTGAATCTCGACGCAATTTGAGTGTTCCATCGTCATTAGGAGGCCCTAAACGTTACAATTCACTATCATTTTTGCGTCGGATTCGAAAATCTAGACTCACAGGAGAAGGACCATGTGGTGCCCGAGGCAGCAATAGACCATTGGAGACAAGTCGGCTGCAGGCCGATGTATTGAATCTTGACGCAATTTGAGTGTTCCATCGTCATTACAAGGCCCTGATCGTTACAATTAACTATCATTTTTGCGTCGGATTCGAAAATCTAGACTCACAGGAGAACGACCATAAGGTGCCCGAGGCAGCAATAGACCCTTGGAGACAAGTCGGCTGGAGGCCGATGTATTGAATCTCGACGCAATTTGTGTTTTCCATCGGCATTAGGAGGCCCTGAACGTTACAATTAACTATCATTTTTGCGTCGGATTCGAAAATCTAGACCTACCGGAGACGGACCAAGTGGTGCCCGAGGCAGCGATATCCCCTTGGAGACAAGTCGGCTGGAGGCCGATGTATTGAATCTCGACGCAATTTGAGAGTTCCATCGTCATTAGGAGGCCCTAAACGTTACAATTAACTATCATTTTTGCGTCGGATTCGATAATCTAGACTTACAAGAGAACGACCATAAGGTGCCCGAGGCAGCAACAGACCCTTGGAGACAAGTCGGCTGGAGGCCGATGTATTGAATCTCGACGCAATTTGAGTGTTCCATCGGCATTAGGAGGCCATGAACGTTACAATTAACTATCATTTTTGCGTCGGATTCGAAAATCTAGACTCACAGGAGTACGACCATAAGGTGCCCGAGGCAGCAACAGACCCTTGGAGACAAGTCGGCTGGAGTCCGATGTATTGAATCTCGACGCAATTTGAGTGTTCCATCGTCATTAGGAGGCCCTAAACGTTACAATTCACTATCATTTTTGCGTCGGATTCGAAAATCTAGACTCACCGGAGACGGACCATGTGGTGCCCGAGGCAGCGATATCCCCTTGGAGACAAGTCGGCTGGAGGCCGATGTATTGAATCTCGACGCAATTTGAGAGTTCCATCGTCATTAGGAGGCCCTGAACGTTACAATTAACAATCATTTTTGCGTCCGATTTGAAAATCTAGACCCACAGGAGAACGACCATAATGTGCCCGAGGAAGCAATAGACCCTTGTAGACAAGTCGGCTGGAGGACGATGTATTGAATCTCGACGCAATCTGAGAGTTCCATCGTCATTAGGAGGCCCTAAACGTTACAATTAACTATCATTTTTGCGTCGGAATCGATAATCTAGACATACAAGAGAATGACCATAAGGTGCCCGACGCAGCAACAGACCCTTGGAGACAAGTCGGCTGGAGGCCGATGTATTGGATCTCGACGCAATTTGAGTGTTCCGTCGGCATTAGGAGGCCCTGAACGTTACAATTTATTATCATTTTTGCGTCGGATTCGAAAATCTAGACTCACAGGAGAACGACCATAAGGTGCCCGAGGCAGCAACAGACCCTTGGAGACAAGTCGGCTGGAGGCCGATGTATTGAATCTCGACGCAATTTGAGTGTTCCATCGTCATTAGGAGGCCCTAAACGTTACAATTCACTATCATTTTTGCGTCGGATTGGAAAATCTAGACTCACAGGAGAAGGACCATGTGGTGCCCGAATCAGCAACAGACCCTTGGAGACAAGTCGGCTGCAGGCCGGTATTGAATCTCGACGCAATTTGAGTGTTCCATCGTCACTACAAGGCCCTGAACGTTACAATTAACTATCATTTTTGCATCGGATTCGAAAATCTAGACTCACAGGAGAAGGACCATGAGGTGCCCGAGGCAGCAATAGACCCTTGGAGACAAGTCGGCTGGAGGCCGATGTATTGAATCTCGACGCAATTTGAGTATTCCATCGTCATTAGGAGGCCCTGAACGTTACAATTAACAATCATTTTTGCGTCGGATTCGAAAATCTAGACTTACAAGAGAACGAACATAAGGTTCCCGAGGCAGCATTAGACCCTTGGAGACAAGTCGGCTGGAGGACGATGTATTGAATCTTGACGCAATTTGAGTGTCCATCGTCATTACAAGGCCCTGAACGTTACAATTAACTTTCATTTTTGCGTCGGATTCGAAAATCTAGACTCACAGGAGAACGACCATAAGGTGCCCGAGGCAGCAATAGACCCTTGGAGACAAGCCGGCTGGAGGCCGATGTATTGAATCTCGACGCAATTTGAGTGTTCCATCGGCATCAGGAGGCCCTGAACGTTACAATTAACTATCATTTTTGAGTCGGATTCGAAAATCTAGACTCACCGGAGACGGACCATGTGGTGCCCGAGGCAGCGATATCCCCTTGGAGACAAGTCGGCTGGGGGCCGATGTATTGAATCTCGACGCAATTTGAGAGTTCCATCGTCATTAGGAGGCCCTGAACGTTACAATTCACTATCATTTTTGCGTCGGATTCGAAAATCTAGACTCAGAGGAAAAGTACCATGTGGTGCCCGAGGCAGCAACAGACCCTTTTAGACAAGTCAGCTGGAGGCCGATGTATTGAATCTCGACGCAATTTGAGTGTTCCATCGGCATTAGGAGGCCCTGAACGTTACAATTAACTATCATTTTTGCGTCGGATTCGAAAATCTAGACTCACCGGAGACGGACCATGTGGTGCCCGAGGCAGCGATATCCCCTTGGAGACAAGTCGGCTGGAGGCCGATGTATTGGATCTCGACGCAATTTGAGTGTTCCATCGGCATTAGGAGGCTCTGAACGTTACAATTAACTATCATTTTTGCGTCAGATTCGATTATCTAAACTCACAGGAGAACGACCATAAGGTGCCGAGGCAGCAACAGACCCTTGGAGACAAGTCGGCTGGAGGACGATGTATTGAATCTCGACGCAATTTGAGTGTTCCATCGTCATTAGGAGGCCCTGAACGTTACAATTAACTATCATTTTTGCGTCGGATTCGAAAATCTAGACTCACCGGAGACGGACCATGTGGTGCCCGAGGCAGCGATATCCCCTTGGAGACAAGTCGGCTGGAGGCCGATGTATTGAATCTCGACGCAATTTGAGAGTTCCATCGTCATTAGGAGGCCCTGAACGTTACAATTCACTATCATTTTGGCGTCGGATTCGAAAATCTAGACTCACAGGAGAAGGACCATGTGGTGCCCGAGGCAGCAACAGACCCTTTTAGACAAGTCGGCTGGAGGCCGATGTTTTGAATCTCGACGCAATTTGAGTCTTCCATCGGCATTAGGAGGCCCTGAACGTTACAATTAACTATCATTTTTGCGTCGGATTCGAAAATCTAGACTCACCGGAGACGGACCATGTGGTGCCCGAGGCAGCAATATCCCCTTGGAGACAAGTCGGCTGGAGGCCGATGTATTGGATCTCGACGCAATTTGAGTGTTCCATCGGCATTAGGAGGCCCTGAACGTTACAATTAACTATCATTTTTGCGTCGGATTCGAAAATCTAGACTCACAGGAAAACGACCATAAGGTGCCCGAGGCAGCAACAGACCCTTGGAGACAAGTCGGCTGGAGGCCGATGTATTGAATCTCGACGCAATTTGAGTGTTCCATCGTCATTAGGAGGCCCTAAACGTTACAATTCACTATCATTTTTGCGTCGGATTCGAAAATCTAGACTCACAGGAGAAGGACCATGTGGTGCCCGAGGAAGCAACAGACCCTTGGAGACAAGTCGGCTGCAGGCCGATGTATTGAATCTCGACGCAATTTGAGTGTTCCATCGTCATTACAAGGCCCTGAACGTTACATTTAACTATCATTTTTGCGTCGGATTCGAAAATTTAGACTCACAGGAGAAAGACCATGAGGTGCCTGAGGCAGCATGAGACCCTTGGAGACAACTCGGCTGGAGGCAGATGTATTGAATCTCGACGCAATTTGAGTGTTCCATCGTCATTACAAGGCCCTGAACGTTACATTTAACTATCATTTTTGCGTCGGATTCGAAAATTTAGACTCACAGGAGAAAGACCATGAGGTGCCTGAGGCAGCAACAGACCCTTGGAGACAAGTCGGCTGGAGGCCGATGTATTGAATCTCGACGCAATGTGAGTGTTCCATCGTCATTAGGAGGCCCTAAACGTTACAATTCACTATCATTTTTGCGTCGGATTCGAAAATCTAGACTCGCAGGAGAAGGACCATGTGGTGCCCGAGGCAGCAATAGACCCTTGGAGACAAGTCGGCTGGAGGCCGATGTATTGAATCTCGATGCAATTTGAGTGTTCCATCGTCATTACAAGGCCCTGAACGTTACATTTAACTATCATTTTTGCGTAGGATTCGAAAATTTAGACTCACAGGAGAACGACCATAAGGTGCCCGAGGCAGCAATAGACCCTTGGAGACAAGCCGGCTGGAGGCCGATGTATTGAATCTCGACGCAATTTGAGTATTCCATCGGCATTAGGAGGCCCTGAACGTTACAATTAACTATCATTTTTGCGTCGGATTCGAAAATCTAGACTCACAGGAGAACGACCATGAGGTGCCTGAGACTGCAATATCCTCTTGGATACAAGTCGACTGGAGGTCGATGTATTGAATCTCGACGCAATTTGAGTCATCTATCGTCATTAGGAAGCGCCGAACGTTACAATTCACTATCATTTTTGCGTCGGATTCGATAATCTAAACTCACAGGAGAACGACCATAATGTGCCGAGGCAGCAACAGACCCTTGGAGACAAGTCGGCTGGAGGCCGATGTATTGAACCTCGACGCAATTTGAGTGTTCCATCGTCATTAGGAGGCCCTGAACGTTACAATTAACTATCATTTTTGCGTCGGATTCGATAATCTAGACTCACAGGAGAAGGACCATGTGGTGCCCGAGGCAGCAATAGACCCTTGGAGACAAGTCGGCTGCAGGCCGATGTATTGAATCTTGACGCAATTTGAGTGTCCATCGTCATTACAAGGCCCTGAACGTTACAATTAACTTTCATTTTTGCGTCGGATTCGAAAATCTAGACTCACAGGAGAACGACCATAAGGTGCCCGAGCAGCAATAGACCCTTGGAGACAAGCCGGCTGGAGGCCGATGTATTGAATCTCGACGCAATTTGAGTGTTCCATCGGCATTAGGAGGCCCTGAACGTTACAATTAACTATCATTTTTGAGTCTGATTCGAAAATCTAGACTCACCGGAGACGGACCATGTGGTGCCCGAGGCAGCGATATCCCCTTGGAGACAAGTCGGCTGGAGGCCGATGTATTGAATCTCGACGCAATTTGAGAGTTCCATCGTCATTAGGAGGCCCTGAACGTTACAATTCACTATCATTTTTGCGTCGGATTCGAAAATCTAGACTCACAGGAGAAGGACCATGTGGTGCCCGAGGCAGCAACAGACCCTTTTAGACAAGTCGGCTGGAGGCCGATGTTTTGAATCTCGACGCAATTTGAGTGTTCCATCGGCATTAGGAGGCCCTGAACGTTACAATTAACTATCATTTTTGCGTAGGATTCGAAAATCTAGACTCACCGGAGACGGACCATGTGGTGCCCGAGGCAGCGATATCCCCTTGGAGACAAGTCGGCTGGAGGCCGATGTATTGGATCTCGACGCAATTTGAGTGTTCCATCGGCGTTAGGAGGCCCTGAACGTTACAATTAACTATCATTTTTGCGTCGGATTCGAAAATCTAGACTCACAGGAAAACGACCATAAGGTGCCCGAGGCAGCAACAGACCCTTGGAGACAAGTCGGCTGGAGGCCGATGTATTGAATCTCTACCCAATTTGAGTGTTCCATCGTCATTAGGAGGCCCTGAACGTTACAATTCACTATCATTTTTGCGTCGGATTCGAAAATCTAGACTCACAGGAGAAGGACCATGTGGTGCCCGAGGCAGCAACAGACCCTTGGAGACAAGTCGGCTGCAGGCCGATGTATTGAATCTCGACGCAATTTGAGTGTTCCATCGTCATTACAAGGCCCTGAACGTTACATTTAACTATCATTTTTGCGTCGGATTCGAAAATTTAGACTCACAGGAGAAAGACCATGAGGTGCCTGAGGCAGCAACAGACCCTTGGAGACATGTCGGCTGGAGGCCGATGAATTGAATCTCGACGCAATTTGAGTCTTCTATCGTCATTAGGAGGCGCCGAACGTTACAATTCACTATCATTTTTGCGTCGGATTCAATAATCTAAACTCACAGGAGAACGACCATAAGGTGCCGAGGCAGCAACAGACCCTTGGAGACAAGTCGGCTCGAGGCCGATGTATTGAACCTCGACGCAATTTGAGTGTTCCATCGTCATTAGGAGGCCCTGAACGTTACAATTAACTATCATTTTTGCGTCGGATTCGATAATCTAGACTCACAGGAGAAGGACCATGTGGTGCCAGAGGCAGCAATAGACCCCTGGAGACAAGTCGGCTGCAGGCCGATGTATTGAATCTAGACGCAATTTGAGTGTCCATCGTCATTACAAGGCCCTGAACGTTACAATTAACTTTCATTTTTGCGTCGGATTCGAAAATCTAGACTCAGAGGAAAAGGACCATGTGGTGCCCGAGGCAGCAACAGACCCTTTTAGACAAGTCAGCTGGAGGCCGATGTATTGAATCTCGACGCAATTTGAGTGTTCCATCGGCATTAGGAGGCCCTGAACGTTACAATTAACTATCATTTTTGCGTCGGATTCGAAAATCTAGACTCACCGGAGACGGACCATGTGGTGCCCGAGGCAGCGATATCCCCTTGCAGACAAGTCGGCTGGAGGCCGATGTATTGGATCTCGACGCAATTTGAGTGTTCCATCGGCATTAGGAGGCCCTGAACGTTACAATTAACTATCATTTTTGCGTCAGATTCGATTATCTAAACTCACAGGAGAACGTCCATAAGGTGCCGAGGCAGCAACAGACCCTTGGAGACAAGTCGGCTGGAGGCCGATGTTTTGAATCTCGACGCAATTTGAGTCTTCCATCGGCATTAGGAGGCCCTGAACGTTACAATTAACTATCATTTTTGCGTCGGATTCGAAAATCTAGACTCACCGGAGACGGACCATGCGGTGCCCGAGGCAGCAATATCCCCTTGGAGACAAGTCGGCTGGAGGCCGATGTATTGGATCTCGACGCAATTTGAGTTTTCCATCGGCATTAGGAGGCCCTGAACGTTACAATTAACTATCATTTTTGCGTCGGATTCGAAAATCTAGACTCACAGGAAAACGACCATAAGGTGCCCGAGGCAGCAACAGACCCTTGGAGACAAGTCGGCTGGAGGCCAATGTATTGAATCTCGACGCAATTTGAGTGTTCCATCGTCATTAGGAGGCCCTAAACGTTACAATTCACTATCATTTTTGCGTCGGATTCGAAAATCTAGACTCACAGGAGAAGGACCATGTGGTGCCCGAGGCAGCAACAGACCCTTGGAGACAAGTCGGCTGCAGGCCGATGTATTGAATCTCGACGCAATTTGAGTGTTCCATCGTCATTACAAGGCCCTGAACGTTACATTTAACTATCATTTTTGCGTCGGATTCGAAAATTTAGACTCACAGGAGAAAGACCATGAGGTGCCTGAGGCAGCAACAGACCCTTGGAGACAACTCGGCTGGAGGCCGATGTATTGAATCTCGACGCAATTTGAGTGTTCCATCGTCATTACAAGGCCCTGAACGTTACATTTAACTATCATTTTTGCGTCGGATTCGAAAATTTAGACTCACAGGAGAAAGACCATGAGGTGCCTGAGGCAGCAACAGACCCTTCGAGACAAGTCGGCTGGAGGCCGATGTATTGAATCTCGACGCAATTTGAGTCTTCTATCGTCATTAGGAGGCGCCGAACGTTACAATTCACTATCATTTTTGCGTCGGATTCGATAATCTAAACTCACAGGAGAACGACCATAAGGTGCCGAGGCAGCAACAGACCCTTGGAGACAAGTCGGCTGGAGGCCGATGTATTGAACCTCGACGCAATTTGAGTGTTCCATCGTCATTAGGAGGCCCTGAACGTTACAATTAACTTTCATTTTTGCGTCGGATTCGATATTCTAGACTCACAGGAGAAGGACCATGTGGTGCCCGAGGCAGCAATAGACCCTTGGAGACAAGTCGGCTGCAGGCCGATGTATTGAATCTTGACGCAATTTGAGTGTCCATCGTCATTACAAGGCCCTGAACGTTACAATTAACTTTCATTTTTGCGTCGGATTCGAAAATCTAGACTGACAGGAGAACGACCATAAGGTGCCCGAGCAGCAATAGACCCTTGGAGACAAGTCGGCTGGAGGCCGATGTATTGAATCTCGACGCAATTTGAGTGTTCCATCGGCATTAGGAGGCCCTGAACGTTACAATTAACTATCATTTTTGCGTCGGATTCGAAAATCTAGACTCACCGGAGACGGACCATGTAGTGCCCGAGGCAGCGATATCCCCTTGGAGACAAGTCGGCTGGAGGCCGATGTATTGAATCTCGACGCAATTTGAGAGTTCCATCGTTATTAGGAGGCCCTGAACGTTACAATTCACTATCATTTTTGCGTCGGATTCGAAAATCTAGACTCACAGGAGAAGGACCATGTGGTGCCCGAGGCAGCAACAGACCCTTTTAGACAAGTCGGCTGGAGGCCGATGTTTTGAATCTCGACGCAATTTGAGTGTTCCATCGGCATTAGGAGGCCCTGAACGTTACAATTAACTATCATTTTTGCGTCGGATTCGAAAATCTAGACTCACCGGAGACGGACCATGTGGTGCCCGAGGCAGCGATATCCCCTTGGAGACAAGTCGGCTGGAGGCCGATGTATTGGATCTCGACGCAATTTGAGTGTTCCATCGGCGTTAGGAGGCCCTGAACGTTACAATTAACTATCATTTTTGCGTCGGATTCGAAAATCTAGACTCACAGGAAAACGACCATAAGGTGCCCGAGGCAGCAACAGACCCTTGGAGACAAGTCGGCTGGAGGCCGATGTATTGAATCTCGACCCAATTTGAGTGTTCCATCGTCATTAGGAGGCCCTGAACGTTACAATTCACTATCATTTTTGCGTCGGATTCGATAATCTAGACTCACAGGAGAAGGACCATGTGGTGCCCGAGGCAGCAATAGACCCTTGGAGACAAGTCGGCTGCAGGCCGATGTATTGAATCTTGACGCTATTTGAGTGTCCATCGTCATTACAAGGCCCTGAACGTTACAATTAACTTTCATTTTTGCGTCGGATTCGAAAATCTAGACTCACAGGAGAACGACCATAAGGTGCCCGAGCAGCAATAGACCCTTGGAGACAAGCCGGCTGGAGGCCGATGTATTGAATCTCGACGCAATTTGAGTGTTCCATCGGCATTAGGAGGCCCTGAACGTTACAATTAACTATCATTTTTGAGTCTGATTCGAAAATCTAGACTCACCGGAGACGGACCATGTGGTGCCCGAGGCAGCGATATCCCCTTGGAGACAAGTCGGCTGGAGGCCGATGTATTGAATCTCGACGCAATTTGAGAGTTCCATCGTCATTAGGAGGCCCTGAACGTTACAATTCACTATCATTTTTGCGTCGGATTCGAAAATCTAGACTCACAGGAGAAGGACCATGTGGTGCCCGAGGCAGCAACAGACCCTTTTAGACAAGTCGGCTGGAGGCCGATGTTTTGAATCTCGACGCAATTTGAGTGTTCCATCGGCATTAGGAGGCCCTGAACGTTACAATTAACTATCATTTTTGCGTCGGATTCGAAAATCTAGACTCACCGGAGACGGACCATGTGGTGCCCGAGGCAGCGATATCCCCTTGGAGACAAGTCGGCTGGAGGCCGATGTATTGGATCTCGACGCAATTTGAGTGTTCCATCGGCGTTAGGAGGCCCTGAACGTTACAATTAACTATCATTTTTGCGTCGGATTCGAAAATCTAGACTCACAGGAAAACGACCATAAGGTGCCCGAGGCAGCAACAGACCCTTGGAGACAAGTCGGCTGGAGGCCGATGTATTGAATCTCTACCCAATTTGAGTGTTCCATCGTCATTAGGAGGCCCTAAACGTTACAATTCACTATCATTTTTGCGTCGGATTCGAAAATCTAGACTCACAGGAGAAGGACCATGTGGTGCCCGAGGCAGCAACAGACCCTTGGAGACAAGTCGGCTGCAGGCCGATGTATTGAATCTCGACGCAATTTGAGTGTTCCATCGTCATTACAAGGCCCTGAACGTTACATTTAACTATCATTTTTGCGTCGGATTCTAAAATTTAGACTCACAGGAGAAAGACCATGAGGTGCCTGAGGCAGCAACAGACCCTTGGAGACATGTCGGCTGGAGGCCGATGAATTGAATCTCGACGCAATTTGAGTCTTCTATCGTCATTAGGAGGCGCCGAACGTTACAATTCACTATCATTTTTGCGTCGGATTCAATAATCTAAACTCACAGGAGAACGACCATAAGGTGCCGAGGCAGCAACAGACCCTTGGAGACAAGTCGGCTCGAGGCCGATGTATTGAACCTCGACGCAATTTGAGTGTTCCAACGTCATTAGGAGGCCCTGAACGTTACAATTAACTATCATTTTTGCGTCGGATTCGATAATCTAGACTCACAGGAGAAGGACCATGTGGTGCCAGAGGCAGCAATAGACCCTTGGAGACAAGTCGGCTGCAGGCCAATGTATTGAATCTTGACGCAATTTGAGTGTCCATCGTCATTACAAGGCCCTGAACGTTACAATTAACTTTCATTTTTGCGTCGGATTCGAAAATCTAGACTCAGAGGAAAAGGACCATGTGGTGCCCGAGGCAGCAACAGACCCTTTTAGACAAGTCAGCTGGAGGCCGATGTATTGAATCTCGACGCAATTTGAGTGTTCCATCGGCATTAGGAGGCCCTGAACGTTACAATTAACTATCATTTTTGCGTCGGATTCGAAAATCTAGACTCACCGGAGACGGACCATGTGGTGCCAGAGGCAGCGATATCCCCTTGCAGACAAGTCGGCTGGAGGCCGATGTATTGGATCTCGACGCAATTTGAGTGTTCCATCGGCATTAGGAGGCCCTGAACGTTACAATTAACTATCATTTTTGCGTCAGATTCGATTATCTAAACTCACAGGAGAACGACCATAAGGTGCCGAGGCAGCAACAGACCCTTGGAGACAAGTCGGCTGGAGGCCGATGTTTTGAATCTCGACGCAATTTGAGTCTTCCATCGGCATTAGGAGGCCCTGAACGTTACAATTAACTATCATTTTTGCGTCGGATTCGAAAATCTAGACTCACCGGAGACGGACCATGCGGTGCCCGAGGCAGCAATATCCCCTTGGAGACAAGTCGGCTGGAGGCCGATGTATTGGATCTCGACGCAATTTGAGTTTTCCATCGGCATTAGGAGGCCCTGAACGTTACAATTAACTATCATTTTTGCGTCGGATTCGAAAATCTAGACTCACAGGAAAACGACCATAAGGTGCCCGAGGCAGCAACAGACCCTTGGAGACAAGTCGGCTGGAGGCCAATGTATTGAATCTCGACGCAATTTGAGTGTTCCATCGTCATTAGGAGGCCCTAAACGTTACAATTCACTATCATTTTTGCGTCGGATTCGAAAATCTAGACTCACAGGAGAAGGACCATGTGGTGCCCGAGGCAGCAACAGACCCTTGGAGACAAGTCGGCTGCAGGCCGATGTATTGAATCTCGACGCAATTTGAGTGTTCCATCGTCATTACAAGGCCCTGAACGTTACATTTAACTATCATTTTTGCGTCGGATTCGAAAATTTAGACTCACAGGAGAAAGACCATGAGGTGCCTGAGGCAGCAACAGACCCTTGGAGACAACTCGGCTGGAGGCCGATGTATTGAATCTCGACGCAATTTGAGTGTTCCATCGTCATTACAAGGCCCTGAACGTTACATTTAACTATCATTTTTGCGTCGGATTCGAAAATTTAGACTCACAGGAGAAAGACCATGAGGTGCCTGAGGCAGCAACAGACCCTTCGAGACAAGTCGGCTGGAGGCCGATGTATTGGATCTCGACGCAATGTGAGTGTTCCATTGTCATTAGGAGGCCCTAAACGTTACAATTCACTAACATTTTTGCGTCGGATTCGAAAATCTAGACTCGCAGGAGAAGGACCATGTGGTGCCCGAGGCAGCAATAGACCCTTGGAGACAAGCCGGCTGGAGGCCGATGTATTGAATCTCGACGCAATTTGAGTATTCCATCGGCATTAGGAGGCCCTGAACGTTACAATTAACTATCATTTTTGCGTCGGATTCGAAAATCTAGACTCACAGGAGAACGACCATGAGGTGCCTGAGACTGCAATATCCTCTTGGATACAAGTCGACTGGAGGTCGATGTATTGAATCTCGACGCAATTTGAGTCTTCTATCGTCATTAGGAGGCGCCGAACGTTACAATTCACTATCATTTTTGCGTCGGATTCGATAATCTAAACTCACAGGAGAACGACCATAAGGTGCCGAGGCAGCAACAGACCCTTGGAGACAAGTCGGCTGGAGGCCGATGTATTGAACCTCGACGCAATTTGAGTGTTCCATCGTCATTAGGAGGCCCTGAACGTTACAATTAACTTTCATTTTTGCGTCGGATTCGATAATCTAGACTCACAGGAGAAGGACCATGTGGTGCCCGAGGCAGCAATAGACCCTTGGAGACAAGTCGGCTGCAGGCCGATGTATTGAATCTTGACGCAATTTGAGTGTCCATCGTCATTACAAGGCCCTGAACGTTACAATTAACTTTCATTTTTGCGTCGGATTCGAAAATCTAGACTCACAGGAGAACGACCATAAGGTGCCCGAGCAGCAATAGACCCTTGGAGACAAGTCGGCTGGAGGCCGATGTATTGAATCTCGACGCAATTTGAGTGTTCCATCGGCATTAGGAGGCCCTGAACGTTACAATTAACTATCATTTTTGCGTCGGATTCGAAAATCTAGACTCACCGGAGACGGACCATGTAGTGCCCGAGGCAGCGATATCCCCTTGGAGACAAGTCGGCTGGAGGCCGATGTATTGAATCTCGACGCAATTTGAGTGTTCCATCGGCATTAGGAGGCCCTGAACGTTACAATTAACTATCATTTTTGCGTCGGATTCGAAAATCTAGACTCACCGGAGACGGACCATGTAGTGCCCGAGGCAGCGATATCCCCTTGGAGACAAGTCGGCTGGAGGCCGATGTATTGAATCTCGACGCAATTTGAGAGTTCCATCGTCATTAGGAGGCCCTGAACGTTATAATTCACTATCATTTTTGCGTCGGATTCGAAAATCTAGACTCACAGGAGAAGGACCATGTGGTGCCCGAGGCAGCAACAGACCCTTTTAGACAAGTCGGCTGGAGGCCGATGTTTTGAATCTCGACGCAATTTGAGTGTTCCATCGGCATTAGGAGGCCCTGAACGTTACAATTAACTATCATTTTTGCGTCGGATTCGAAAATCTAGACTCACCGGAGACGGACCATGTGGTGCCCGAGGCAGCGATATCCCCTTGGAGACAAGTCGGCTGGAGGCCGATGTATTGGATCTCGACGCAATTTGAGTGTTCCATCGGCGTTAGGAGGCCCTGAACGTTACAATTAACTATCATTTTTGCGTCGGATTCGAAAATCTAGACTCACAGGAAAACGACCATAAGGTGCCCGAGGCAGCAACAGACCCTTGGAGACAAGTCGGCTGGAGGCCGATGTATTGAATCTCTACCCAATTTGAGTGTTCCATCGTCATTAGGAGGCCCTAAACGTTACAATTCACTATCATTTTTGCGTCGGATTCGAAAATCTAGACTCACAGGAGAAGGACCATGTGGTGCCCGAGGCAGCAACAGACCCTTGGAGACAAGTCGGCTGCAGGCCGATGTATTGAATCTCGACGCAATTTGAGTGTTCCATCGTCATTACAAGGCCCTGAACGTTACATTTAACTATCATTTTTGCGTCGGATTCTAAAATTTAGACTCACAGGAGAAAGACCATGAGGTGCCTGAGGCAGCAACAGACCCTTGGAGACATGTCGGCTGGAGGCCGATGAATTGAATCTCGACGCAATTTGAGTCTTCTATCGTCATTAGGAGGCGCCGAACGTTACAATTCACTATCATTTTTGCGTCGGATTCAATAATCTAAACTCACAGGAGAACGACCATAAGGTGCCGAGGCAGCAACAGACCCTTGGAGACAAGTCGGCTCGAGGCCGATGTATTGAACCTCGACGCAATTTGAGTGTTCCAACGTCATTAGGAGGCCCTGAACGTTACAATTAACTATCATTTTTGCGTCGGATTCGATAATCTAGACTCACAGGAGAAGGACCATGTGGTGCCAGAGGCAGCAATAGACCCTTGGAGACAAGTCGGCTGCAGGCCAATGTATTGAATCTTGACGCAATTTGAGTGTCCATCGTCATTACAAGGCCCTGAACGTTACAATTAACTTTCATTTTTGCGTCGGATTCGAAAATCTAGACTCAGAGGAAAAGGACCATGTGGTGCCCGAGGCAGCAACAGACCCTTTTAGACAAGTCAGCTGGAGGCCGATGTATTGAATCTCGACGCAATTTGAGTGTTCCATCGGCATTAGGAGGCCCTGAACGTTACAATTAACTATCATTTTTGCGTCGGATTCGAAAATCTAGACTCACCGGAGACGGACCATGTGGTGCCAGAGGCAGCGATATCCCCTTGCAGACAAGTCGGCTGGAGGCCGATGTATTGGATCTCGACGCAATTTGAGTGTTCCATCGGCATTAGGAGGCCCTGAACGTTACAATTAACTATCATTTTTGCGTCAGATTCGATTATCTAAACTCACAGGAGAACGACCATAAGGTGCCGAGGCAGCAACAGACCCTTGGAGACAAGTCGGCTGGAGGCCGATGTTTTGAATCTCGACGCAATTTGAGTCTTCCATCGGCATTAGGAGGCCCTGAACGTTACAATTAACTATCATTTTTGCGTCGGATTCGAAAATCTAGACTCACCGGAGACGGACCATGCGGTGCCCGAGGCAGCAATATCCCCTTGGAGACAAGTCGGCTGGAGGCCGATGTATTGGATCTCGACGCAATTTGAGTTTTCCATCGGCATTAGGAGGCCCTGAACGTTACAATTAACTATCATTTTTGCGTCGGATTCGAAAATCTAGACTCACAGGAAAACGACCATAAGGTGCCCGAGGCAGCAACAGACCCTTGGAGACAAGTCGGCTGGAGGCCAATGTATTGAATCTCGACGCAATTTGAGTGTTCCATCGTCATTAGGAGGCCCTAAACGTTACAATTCACTATCATTTTTGCGTCGGATTCGAAAATCTAGACTCACAGGAGAAGGACCATGTGGTGCCCGAGGCAGCAACAGACCCTTGGAGACAAGTCGGCTGCAGGCCGATGTATTGAATCTCGACGCAATTTGAGTGTTCCATCGTCATTACAAGGCCCTGAACGTTACATTTAACTATCATTTTTGCGTCGGATTCGAAAATTTAGACTCACAGGAGAAAGACCATGAGGTGCCTGAGGCAGCAACAGACCCTTGGAGACAACTCGGCTGGAGGCCGATGTATTGAATCTCGACGCAATTTGAGTGTTCCATCGTCATTACAAGGCCCTGAACGTTACATTTAACTATCATTTTTGCGTCGGATTCGAAAATTTAGACTCACAGGAGAAAGACCATGAGGTGCCTGAGGCAGCAACAGACCCTTCGAGACAAGTCGGCTGGAGGCCGATGTATTGGATCTCGACGCAATGTGAGTGTTCCATTGTCATTAGGAGGCCCTAAACGTTACAATTCACTAACATTTTTGCGTCGGATTCGAAAATCTAGACTCGCAGGAGAAGGACCATGTGGTGCCCGAGGCAGCAATAGACCCTTGGAGACAAGCCGGCTGGAGGCCGATGTATTGAATCTCGACGCAATTTGAGTATTCCATCGGCATTAGGAGGCCCTGAACGTTACAATTAACTATCATTTTTGCGTCGGATTCGAAAATCTAGACTCACAGGAGAACGACCATGAGGTGCCTGAGACTGCAATATCCTCTTGGATACAAGTCGACTGGAGGTCGATGTATTGAATCTCGACGCAATTTGAGTCTTCTATCGTCATTAGGAGGCGCCGAACGTTACAATTCACTATCATTTTTGCGTCGGATTCGATAATCTAAACTCACAGGAGAACGACCATAAGGTGCCGAGGCAGCAACAGACCCTTGGAGACAAGTCGGCTGGAGGCCGATGTATTGAACCTCGACGCAATTTGAGTGTTCCATCGTCATTAGGAGGCCCTGAACGTTACAATTAACTTTCATTTTTGCGTCGGATTCGATAATCTAGACTCACAGGAGAAGGACCATGTGGTGCCCGAGGCAGCAATAGACCCTTGGAGACAAGTCGGCTGCAGGCCGATGTATTGAATCTTGACGCAATTTGAGTGTCCATCGTCATTACAAGGCCCTGAACGTTACAATTAACTTTCATTTTTGCGTCGGATTCGAAAATCTAGACTCACAGGAGAACGACCATAAGGTGCCCGAGCAGCAATAGACCCTTGGAGACAAGTCGGCTGGAGGCCGATGTATTGAATCTCGACGCAATTTGAGTGTTCCATCGGCATTAGGAGGCCCTGAACGTTACAATTAACTATCATTTTTGCGTCGGATTCGAAAATCTAGACTCACCGGAGACGGACCATGTAGTGCCCGAGGCAGCGATATCCCCTTGGAGACAAGTCGGCTGGAGGCCGATGTATTGAATCTCGACGCAATTTGAGAGTTCCATCGTCATTAGGAGGCCCTGAACGTTATAATTCACTATCATTTTTGCGTCGGATTCGAAAATCTAGACTCACAGGAGAAGGACCATGTGGTGCCCGAGGCAGCAACAGACCCTTTTAGACAAGTCGGCTGGAGGCCGATGTTTTGAATCTCGACGCAATTTGAGTGTTCCATCGGCATTAGGAGGCCCTGAACGTTACAATTAACTATCATTTTTGCGTCGGATTCGAAAATCTAGACTCACCGGAGACGGACCATGTGGTGCCCGAGGCAGCGATATCCCCTTGGAGACAAGTCGGCTGGAGGCCGATGTATTGGATCTCGACGCAATTTGAGTGTTCCATCGGCGTTAGGAGGCCCTGAACGTTACAATTAACTATCATTTTTGCGTCGGATTCGAAAATCTAGACTCACAGGAAAACGACCATAAGGTGCCCGAGGCAGCAACAGACCCTTGGAGACAAGTCGGCTGGAAGCCGATGTATTGAATCTCGACGCAATTTGAGGGTTCCATCGTCATTACAAGGCCCTGAACGTTACATTTAACTATCATTTTTGCGTCGGATTCGAAAATTTAGACTCACAGGAGAAAGACCATGAGGTGCCTGAGGCAGCAACAGACCCTTTGAGACAAGTCGGCTGGAGGCCGATGTATTGAATCTCGACGCAATTTGAGTCTTCTATCGTCATTAGGAGGCGCCGAACGTTACAATTCACTATCATTTTTGCGTCGGATTCGATAATCTAAACTCACAGGAGAACGACCATAAGGTGCCGAGGCAGCAACAGACCCTTGGAGACAAGTCGGCTGGAGCCCCATGTATTGAACCTCGACGCAATTTGATTGTTCCATCGTCATTAGGAGGCCCTGAACGTTACAATTTACTATCATTTTTGCGTCGGATTCGATAATCTAGACTCACAGGAGAAGGACCATGTGGTGCCAGAGGCAGCAATAGACCCTTGGAGACAAGTCGGCTGCAGGCCGATGTATTGAATCTTGACGCAATTTGAGTGTCCATCGTCATTACAAGGCCCTGAACGTTACAATTAACTTTCATTTTTGCTTCGGATTCGAAAATCTAGACTCACAGGAGAACGACCATAAGGTGCCCGGGGCAGCAATAGACCCTTGGAGACAAGCCGGCTGGAGGCCGATGTATTGCATCTCGACGCAATTTGAGTGTTCCATCGGCATTAGGAGGCCCTGAACGTTACAATTAACTATCATTTTTGCGTCGGATTCGAAAATCTAGACTCACAGGAGAAGGACCATGTGGGGCCCGAGGCAGCAACAGACCCTTTTAGACAAGTCGGCTGGAGGCCGATGTTTTGAATCTCGACGCAATTTGAGTGTTCCATCGGCATTAGGAGGCCCTGAACGTTACAATTAACTATCATTTTTGCGTCGGATTCGAAAATCTAGACTCACCGGAGACGGACCATGTGGTGCCCGAGGCAGCGATATCCCCTTGGAGACAAGTCGGCTGGAGGCCGATGTATTGGATCTCGACGCAATTTGAGTGTTCCATCGGCATTAGGAGGCCCTGAACGTTAAAAATAACTATCATTTTTGCGTCGGATTCGAAAATCTAGACTCACAGGAAAACGACCATAAGGTGCCCGAGGCAGCAACAGACCCTTGGAGACAAGTCGGCTGGAGGCCGATGTATTGAATCTCGACGCAATTTGAGTGTTCCATCGTCATTAGGAGGCCCTAAACGTTACAATTCACTATCATTTTTGCGTCGGATTCGAAAATCTAGACTCACAGGAGAAGGACCATGTGGTGCCCGAGGCAGAAACAGACCCTTGGAGACAAGTCGGCTGGAGGCCGATGTATTGAATCTCGACGCAATGTGAGTGTTCCATCGTCATTAGGAGGCCCTAAACGTTACAATTCACTATCATTTTTGAGTCGGATTCGAAAATCTAGACTCACCGGAGACGGACCATGTGGTGCCCGAGGCAGCGATATCCCCTTGGAGACAAGTCGGCTGGAGGCCGATGTATTGAATCTCGACGCAATTTGAGAGTTCCATCGTCATTAGGAGGCCCTGAACGTTACAATTCACTATCATTTTTGCGTCGGATTCGAAAATCTAGACTCACAGGAGAAGGACCATGTGGTGCCCGAGGCAGAAACAGACACTTTTAGACAAGTCGGCTGGAGGCCGATGTATTGAATCTCGACGCAATTTGAGTGTTCCATCGCCATTAGGAGGCCCTGAACGTTACAATTAACTATCATTTTTGCGTCGGATTCGAAAATCTAGACTCACCGGAGACGGACCATGTGGTGCCCGAGGGAGCGATATCCCCTTGGAGACAAGTCGGCTGGAGGCCGATGTATTGGATCTCGACGCAATTTGAGTGTTCCATCGGCATTAGGAGGCCCTGAACGTTACAATTAACTATCATTTTTGCGTCGGATTCGAAAATCTAGACTCACCGGAGACGGACCATGTGGTGCCCGAGGCAGCGATATCCCCTTGGAGACAAGTCGGCTGGAGGCCGATGTATTGAATCTCGACGCAATTTGAGAGTTCCATCGTCATTAGGAGGCCCTGAACGTTACAATTCACTATCATTTTTGCGTCGGATTCGAAAATCTAGACTCACAGGAGAAGGACCATGTGGTGCCCGAGGCAGAAACAGACACTTTTAGACAAGTCGGCTGGAGGCCGATGTATTGAATCTCGACGCAATTTGAGTGTTCCATCGCCATTAGGAGGCCCTGAACGTTACAATTAACTATCATTTTTGCGTCGGATTCGAAAATCTAGACTCACCGGAGACGGACCATGTGGTGCCCGAGGGAGCGATATCCCCTTGGAGACAAGTCGGCTGGAGGCCGATGTATTGGATCTCGACGCAATTTGAGTGTTCCATCGGCATTAGGAGGCCCTGAACGTTACAATTAACTATCATTTTTGCGTCGGATTCGAAAATCTAGACTCACAGGAAAACGACCATAAGGTGCCCGAGGCAGCAACAGACCCTCGGAGACAAGTCGGCTGGAGGCCGATGTATTGAATCTCGACGCAATTTGAGTGTTCCATCGTCATTAGGAGGCCCTAAACGTTACAATTCACTATCATTTTTGCGTCGGATTCGAAAATCTAGACTCACAGGAGAAGGACCATGTGGTGCCCGAGGCAGCAACAGACCCTTGGAGACAAGTCGGCTGCAGGCCGATGTATTGAATCTCGACGCAATTTGAGTGTTCCATCGTCATTACAAGGCCCTGAACGTTACATTTAACTATCATTTTTGCGTCGGATTCGAAAATTTAGACTCACAGGAGAAAGACCATGAGGTGCCTGAGGCAGCAACAGACCCTTGGAGACAAGTCGGCTGGAGGCCGATGTATTGAATCTCGACGCAATTTGAGTGTTCCATCGTCATTACAAGGCCCTGAACGTTACATTTAACTATCATTTTTGCGTCGGATTCGAAAATTTAGACTCACAGGAGAACGACCATAAGGTGCCCGAGGCAGCAATAGACCCTTGGAGACAAGCCGGCTGGAGGCCGATGTATTGAATCTCGACGCAATTTGAGTGTTCCATCGTCATTACAAGGCCCTGAACGTTACATTTAACTATCATTTTTGCGTCGGATTCGAAAATTTAGACTCACAGGAGAAAGACCATGAGGTGCCTGAGGCAGCAACAGACCCTTGGAGACAAGTCGGCTGGAGGCCCATGTATTGAACCTCGACGCAATTTGATTGTTCCATCGTCATTAGGAGGCCCTGAACGTTACAATTAACCATCATTTTTGCGTCGGATTCGATAATCTAGACTCACAGGAGAAGGACCATGTGGTGCCAGAGGCAGCAATAGACCCTTGGAGACAAGTCGGCTGCAGGCCGATGTATTGAATCTTGACGCAATTTGAGTGTCCATCGTCATTACAAGGCCCTGAACGTTACAATTAACTTTCATTTTTGCGTCGGATTCGAAAATCTAGACTCACATTAGAACGACCATAAGGTGCCCGGGGCAGCAATAGACCCTTGGAGACAAGCCGGCTGGAGGCCGATGTATTGAATCTCGACGCAATTTGAGAGTTCCATCGTCATTAGGAGGCCCTGAACGTTACAATTCACTATCATTTTTGCGTCGGATTCGAAAATCTAGACTCACAGGAGAAGGACCATGTGGTGCCCGAGGCAGAAACAGACACTTTTAGACAAGTCGGCTGGAGGCCGATGTATTGAATCTCGACGCAATTTGAGAGTTCCATCGTCATTAGGAGGCCCTGAACGTTACAATTCACTATCATTTTTGCGTCGGATTCGAAAATCTAGACTCACAGGAGAAGGACCATGTGGTGCCCGAGGCAGAAACAGACACTTTTAGACAAGTCGGCTGGAGGCCGATGTATTGAATCTCGACGCAATTTGAGTGTTCCATCGCCATTAGGAGGCCCTGAACGTTACAATTAACTATCATTTTTGCGTCGGATTCGAAAATCTAGACTCACCGGAGACGGACCATGTGGTGCCCGAGGCAGCGATATCCCCTTGGAGACAAGTCGGCTGGAGGCCGATGTATTGAATCTCGACGCAATTTGAGAGTTCCATCGTCATTAGGAGGCCCTGAACGTTACAATTCACTATCATTTTTGCGTCGGATTCGAAAATCTAGACTCACAGGAGAAGGACCATGTGGTGCCCGAGGCAGAAACAGACACTTTTAGACAAGTCGGCTGGAGGCCGATGTATTGAATCTCGACGCAATTTGAGTGTTCCATCGTCATTAGGAGGCCCTAAACGTTACAATTCACTATCATTTTTGCGTCGGATTCGAAAATCTAGACTCACAGGAGAAGGACCATGTGGTGCCCGAGGCAGCAACAGACCCTTGGAGACAAGTCGGCTGCAGGCCGATGTATTGAATCTCGACGCAATTTGAGTGTTCCATCGTCATTACAAGGCCCTGAACGTTACATTTAACTATCATTTTTGCGTCGGATTCGAAAATTTAGACTCACAGGAGAAAGACCATGAGGTGCCTGAGGCAGCAACAGACCCTTGGAGACAAGTCGGCTGGAGGCCGATGTATTGAATCTCGACGCAATTTGAGTGTTCCATCGTCATTACAAGGCCCTGAACGTTACATTTAACTATCATTTTTGCGTCGGATTCGAAAATTTAGACTCACAGCAGAACGACCATAAGGTGCCCGAGGCAGCAATAGACCCTTGGAGACAAGCCGGCTGGAGGCCGATGTATTGAATCTCGACGCAATTTGAGTGTTCCATCGTCATTACAAGGCCCTGAACGTTACATTTAACTATCATTTTTGCGTCGGATTCGAAAATTTAGACTCACAGGAGAAAGACCATGAGGTGCCTGAGGCAGCAACAGACCCTTGGAGACAAGCCGGCTGGAGGCCGATGTATTGAATCTCGACGCAATTTGAGTGTTCCATCGTCATTACAAGGCCCTGAACGTTACATTTAACTATCATTTTTGCGTCGGATTCGAAAATTTAGACTCACAGGAGAAAGACCATGAGGTGCCTGAGGCAGCAACAGACCCTTGGAGACAAGTCGGCTGGAGGCCGATGTATTGAATCTCGACGCAATTTGAGTGTTCCATCGTCATTACAAGGCCCTGAACGTTACATTTAACTATCATTTTTGCGTCGGATTCGAAAATTTAGACTCACAGGAGAACGACCATAAGGTGCCCGAGGCAGCAATAGACCCTTGGAGACAAGCCGGCTGGAGGCCGATGTATTGAATCTCGACGCAATTTGAGTGTTCCATCGTCATTACAAGGCCCTGAACGTTACATTTAACTATCATTTTTGCGTCGGATTCGAAAATTTAGACTCACAGGAGAAAGACCATGAGGTGCCTGAGGCAGCAACAGACCCTTGGAGACAAGTCGGCTGGAGGCCGATGTATTGAATCTCGACGCAATTTGAGTGTTCCATCGTCATTACAAGGCCCTGAACGTTACATTTAACTATCATTTTTGCGTCGGATTCGAAAATTTAGACTCACAGGAGAAAGACCATGAGGTGCCTGAGGCAGCAACAGACCCTTGGAGACAAGTCGGCTGGAGGCCCATGTATTGAACCTCGACGCAATTTGATTGTTCCATCGTCATTAGGAGGCCCTGAACGTTACAATTAACTATCATTTTTGCGTCGGATTCGATAATCTAGACTCACAGGAGAAGGACCATGTGGTGCCAGAGGCAGCAATAGACCCTTGGAGACAAGTCGGCTGCAGGCCGATGTATTGAATCTTGACGCAATTTGAGTGTCCATCGTCATTACAAGGCCCTGAACGTTACAATTAACTTTCATTTTTGCGTCGGATTCGAAAATCTAGACTCACAGGAGAACGACCATAAGGTGCCCGGGGCAGCAATAGACCCTTGGAGACAAGCCGGCTGGAGGCCGATGTATTGAATCTCGACGCAATTTGAGTGTTCCATCGGCATTAGGAGGCCCTGAACGTTACAATTAACTATCAATTTTGAGTCGGATTCGAAAATCTAGACTCACCGGAGACGGACCATGTGGTGCCCGAGGCAGCGATATCCCCTTGGAGACAAGTCGGCTGGAGGCCGATGTGTTGTATCTCGACGCAATTTGAGAGTTCCATCGTCATTAGGAGGCCCTGAACGTTACAATTCACTATCATTTTTGCGTCGGATTCGAAAATCTAGACTCACAGGAGAAGGACCATGTGGTGCCCGAGGCAGCAACAGACCCTTTTAGACAAGTCGGCTGGAGGCCGATGTTTTGAATCTCGACGCAATTTGAGTGTTCCATCGGCATTAGGAGGCCCTGAACGTTACAATTAACTATCATTTTTGCGTCGGATTCGAAAATCTAGACTCACCGGAGACGGACCATGTGGTGCCCGAGGCAGCGATATCCCCTTGGAGACAAGTCGGCTGGAGGCCGATGTATTGGATCTCGACGCAATTTGAGTGTTCCATCGGCATTAGGAGGCCCTGAACGTTAAAAATAACTATCATTTTTGCGGCGGATTCGAAAATCTAGACTCACAGGAAAACGACCATAAGGTGCCCGAGGCAGCAACAGACCCTTGGAGACAAGTCGGCTGGAGGCCGATGTATTGAATCTCGACGCAATTTGAGTGTTCCATCGTCATTAGGAGGCCCTAAACGTTACAATTCACTATCATTTTTGCGTCGGATTCGAAAATCTAGACTCACAGGAGAAGGACCATGTGGTTCCCGAGGCAGCAACAGACCCTTGGAGACAAGTCGTCTGCAGGCCGATGTATTGAATCTCGACGCAATTTGAGTGTTCCATCGTCATTACAAGGCCCTGAACGTTACATTTAACTATCATTTTTGCTTCGGATTCGAAAATTTAGACTCACAGGAGAAAGACCATGAGGTGCCTGAGGCAGCAACAGACCCTTGGAGACAACTCGGCTGGAGGCCGATGTATTGAATCTCGACGCAATTTGAGTGTTCCATCGTCATTACAAGGCCCTGAACGTTACATTTAACTATCATTTTTGCGTCGGATTCGAAAATTTAGACTCACAGGAGAAAGACCATGAGGTGCCTGAGGCAGCAACAGACCCTTGGAGACAAGTCGGCTGGAGGCCGATGTATTGAATCTCGACGCAATGTGAGTGTTCCATCGTCATTAGGAGGCCCTAAACGTTACAATTCACTATCATTTTTGCGTCGGATTCGAAAATCTAGACTCGCAGGAGAAGGACCATGTGGTGCCCGAGGCAGCATTAGACCCTTGGAGACAAGTCGGCTGCAGGCCGATGTATTGAATCTCGATGCAATTTGAGTGTTCCATCGTCATTACAAGGCCCTGAACGTTACATTTAACTATCATTTTTCGTCGGATTCGAAAATTTAGACTCACAGGAGAACGACCATAAGGTGTCCGAGGCAGCATTAGACCCTTGTAGACAAGCCGGCTGGAGGCCGATGTATTGAATCTCGACGCAATTTGAGCGTTCCACCGGCATTAGGAGGCCCTGAACGTTACAATTAACTATCATTTTTGAGTCGGATTCGAAAATCTAGACTCACCGGAGACGGACCATGTGGTGCCCGAGGCAGCGATATCCCCTTGGAGACAAGTCGGCTGGAGGCCGATGTATTGAATCTCGACGCAATTTGAGAGTTCCATCGTCATTAGGAGGCCCTGAACGTTACAATTCACTATCATTTTTGCGTCGGATTCGAAAATCTAGACTCACAGGAGAAGGACCATGTGGTGCCCGAGGCAGCAACAGACACTTTTAGACAAGTCGGCTGGAGGCCGATGTATTGGATCTCGACGCAATTTGTGTGTTCCATCGGCATTAGGAGGCCCTGGACGTTACAATTAACTATCATTTTTGCGTCGGATTCGAAAATCTAGACTCACAGGAAAACGACCATAAGGTGCCCGAGGCAGCAATAGACCCTTGGAGACAAGCCGGCTGGAGGCCGATGTATTGAATCTCGACGCAATTTGAGTGTTCCATCGGCATTAGGAGGCCCTGAACGTTACAATTAACTATCATTTTTGCGTCGGATTCGAAAATCTAGACTCACAGGAGAACGACCATGAGGTGCCTGAGACTGCAATATCCTCTTGGATACAAGTCGACTGGAGGTCGATGTATTGAATCTCGACGCAATTTGAGTCTTCTATCGTCATAAGGAGGCGCCGAACGTTACAATTAACTATCATTTTTGCGTCGGATTCGATAATCTAAACTCACAGGAGAACGACCATAAGGTGCCGAGGCAGCAACAGACCCTTGGAGACAAGTCGGCTGGAGGCCGATGTATTGAACCTCGACGCAATTTGAGTGTTCCATCGTCATTAGGAGGCCCTGAACGTTACAATTAACTATCATTTTTGCGTCGGATTCGATAATCTAGACTCACAGGAGAAGGACCATGTGGTGCCCGAGGCAGCAATAGACTCTTGGAGACAAGTCGGCTGCAGGCCGATGTATTGAATCTCGACGCAATTTGAGTGTTCCATCGGCATTAGGAGGCCCTGAACGTTACAATTAACTATCATTTTTGCGTCGGATTCGAAAATCTAGACTCACCGGAGAC